>NW_010402057.1:5417-5627 GCF_000710305.1 Buceros rhinoceros silvestris
CTCCACCGAGAGCACAAAAGGAGTTTAACAGCTTCATCTCCCACATCTGGTTGTGCTTAAAACTCCTGTAGCTAATGGGGCTTTTTCCAGCCCGGCGCGAGCAGAAGGCTGGAGCCGGGGAACGTCCCCCATCCCGAGCATCCCCACTCCCGTTTGCCATTAAAGCTGGCTCCTCGTCTGCGGGGAGAGGGGAAGCTGCCTCAGTTTCCT
>NW_010402057.1:5924-6311 GCF_000710305.1 Buceros rhinoceros silvestris
GAAGGCGAGCGTCCATCAGCAGCTTTATTTACTTAAAGCGACTCCCGGGATAAACACGGTGGCTCAAGGAGCCCAGTTCCACCCCGAGGAGGGTCCTGGGGGCTTATCTCTGCTGCGGAGGGGAGCAGGGAGAGGACTTCCAGGAGCTCTTTGTTTGGTCCATTTGTGTAAGGAAAACCGTAACTCAGCCCTGAGATCTCACCCCAGGGCAAACACATCCCCCTAATTAAAAATATAAAATCCCGTGACTACCAGAGCGATTTGGGGCTGAGGGAAGAACAGGGGGGGAGAAGCGCGACGAGCTCCCCGGAGCATCACCCCTGGCACGGGGACCCCGCTCACACCGAACCGCACCATGGCGGGGAAGGCGAGGGTCCCTCAGCAGCA
>NW_010402057.1:6691-6901 GCF_000710305.1 Buceros rhinoceros silvestris
CGAACGCCTTATTTAGCGACAGCGGCTGCGGAGCCGGGGCCGCGCTCTCCATGCACAAAGGGAAAAGATTTATCTGGAGAGGCTAAATCCACTTAGAGGAGCTTTAGGGGCCATAAATTGATTGCTCAGGGGACACCGCGACGGCAACAGGAAACAGCTCCATATTTACGGAGGTTTCTGGGTTTTTTCGGCGTCACGAACCACGCGGGG
>NW_010402057.1:7018-12761 GCF_000710305.1 Buceros rhinoceros silvestris
CCACGACCCCCGCGGGGCTGAAACCTCACGCGGAGCCCGCGAGCGTGGGGTGGGATTTAATGGAGGCGGCTGGACCCTCTGCGGAGGGGGGTCCCACACCCCCATGGCCCTGTCCCCACTCTAACAATCGAAACCCTCATGGAAGGCAGGAAGATCGCGGCTCTCCCTGCAGCTTGCGGCGTCCCAGAACCACTCCCAGCACCCCAGTGTCCTGCACCAGTAGGGACTGGGAGTGCAACCCCGAGCTGCAGCCAAGGGAAGTACCACCTGGTGAAGAACCTCATCCTTTGAAGATCCTCATCCTCCCTGAAAACAGTGGAGCAAAGCAGCAAATAACCAGCAACTCTTACTTTTTCTGCTCCTTTCATCCATCCGAGCGCTGTTTTCTTTCTAACCCCGATTTTCAGTCAAGGGAACGTTTCTCTCTGAAGTGAGAACCGGGGGGATTTCTCCTGAAGGATTTGGTTCCCGGGCAGGGCTCACTGGGATGAGCCTTCCCTTAGTTCTGCCGTAGCATGGGGAACACCGGGAGGTCCCTTGTGCAGCACCAGAGCATCCTCGGCGCAACCCCCCGACCCGTTTCCCACCCGTTTGCAGATTATCGTGTTAAAAACAGAAAGACCCCGATTTCCCCTGCACTGCTTGATTTATTTTTTTCCCAGGGGTCACAGATTCCTCTGCGCAAGTGGCCCCATGGCCAGCGGACACCAGACCAGCACCTCCGGCTCCGCGGGTGAAGCAGAGCAGAGCGACGCGGTGATGGCTGCGGTTTGGGGCGGGCTGAGCACAGGGAGGGGTCCGGCAGTGCAGTCCTCCCTGCGGCGTGTGTGCTGGGGGTTAGCACCGACCTGCGTCTCGGAGGGGCTTAATTCAAGCATGTGCTCAAAGATGAGGCAGAAGGAGGGGGTGGACACCAGCACCCCCCACGCAGATGGAGGAAAAAGCCACGAGACCCCTGCGCATCCTCCGGGCGTCGCACCCGGTGCCTGCCCGTGCACCCGGCCCTCCAGCTGCGGCGGTTTCGCTTCGGACACGTATCAAAATTTCGTAATTAAAGGCTCGTTTGCCCCTTGCCTTTAACCCAGGCGGTTTCTAAGCCCCAGCAGCCCACTGCCCCGCACGGCGGCGAAGCCCCAACGGGAGCACAATGGAGTCTTGTTTCTGGTAACCCGAGATGCCTCTGGCCCAGCTCTTTAATTTTAGACTCCAACGCGCTCGCATTCCTCAGCACGACAATGGCAGATATTTATACTCTGGAATGCGGAGCCCGGTGCTAATTTAACAGGGCAGGGTAACCCAGGGCCGCTCTCCAAACCGGGCTCTGGCGGAGATAAAATTGGACCAGGCAGAGTTTTATGGGTTTACAAATCTTTGCATTTGTTCACTGGCCCCCTCGGGTGCCCTGTAAAAGTTAAACGATGCTCCCTGGAACCACCGGCCACCTCGCCCAGCAGATGGACAAGCCAACTGGGTTGGGTGGGAGAGGGTGGCATGGCCACGGCCGGCCCCTGCCAAGGAATGGGATCCCACCTCTGACCAGGGGGCACGTCGAGAGGTTCGAAGCCTGCCCTGGTTGGGCTGGACCTGAGTTCATCTCCTGGAGGCAGGAGAGGGCTGCCCAGGCGCGCGGAGCATGAGGGACCTGCAGAGGCTGGTTTAGCTCGTGACGCAGGACCTCTTGCTCGAGCTGTTGTGGGTGTGGAGGGTCCCACATCCCAGGTCTGCTGCAACACTGAAAACCCTCGACATGACGTGACTCTCCTAGCAAACATTTTCCACTGTCATCCTTGGGAAGGACCTTCTGGCTGGGTCACAGGAGATGGTCTGAAGGCGTCACTTTCCTTTGGTTCACCAGAGGAGGTGGGACCTCGGAGTGTCCCTCCTGATGACCTGAAACATCCAGGGAAGGGAGGAAAGTGCCCTTGAAGTCTCCTCAATGTGGTTGACGAGGCTGAGTCTGCCACAGGACCCCCACAGCAGCTTCACCTCTGCTTTTCCCTCTGCCACGCCTCCGTTCTCCCCATCAGCATAAAATGAGGACGTGGGTGCTGGGGCACTGGTGGCCATCCCTGCCTGGAGGCCTGTCCCTGGCGAAGGCTGCTGGAGAACAGTGGCAGCAAACCCCATGACACCACCAATGATCTCCGTTTCAGAGCCACGGAGGCGGGCGCCGCGCGGCGTTACCCACTCGTGCGGGGAGGAAGCCACGCTGACGCCTGCAAAGTGGTCCCGACTGCAGCGGGTCGGGGGGACGGCAGCTAATTGAGAGAGGAGCAGTATTAGCAGATAAGGGAGGAGGTCAGCGCCGCAAAGCTAAATCCTTGACCTGTTATTTAAAAGGTCAGGCGGAGTTCAATAGACTACTCCAGGTCAATTCACTCAATTAAAATATTAAAAGTTCGAGGCAGGAGCACAGAGATGGAGGTTATTCCCCTTCTCCTCCTCACAGGGGGAGAGAGATTAGGGATTATGTCGGGGGGTCCTGGTGGGCCACAAGAGGCGAGGAGCAGAGATTCATTCCCCAATCGGATGATTGCAAGACAGAATGTGGCCACAGGCGATGCTGCAGACCCAGGAGCCCAGGCTCTAGATGGCATTAGGGGTGAGAGAGGGGAATCCATGAAACTGCGCATCCTCGGCAGCCACCGCCAGCCAGCGTGTCCCATCACCAACCAACTGTCCCACCTCCAGCCAGCATGTCCCACCGCCAGCCACTGCGTCCCACCGCCAGCCACTATGTCCCACCTCCAGCCAGCATGTTCTGCCTCCAGCCACCGTGTCCCATCGCCAGCCACTGTGCCCCATCACCAACCAACTGTCCCACCTCCAGCCAGCATGTTCTGCCTCCAGCCACCGTGTCCCATCGCCAGCCACTGTGCCCCATCACCAACCAACTGTCCCACCTCCAGCCAGCATGTTCTGCCTCCAGCCACCGTGTCCCATCGCCAGCCACTGTGCCCCATCACCAACCAACTGTCCCACCTCCAGCCAGCATGTTCTGCCTCCAGCCACCGTGTCCCATCGCCAGCCACTGTGCCCCATCACCAACCAACTGTCCCACCTCCAGCCAGCATGTTCTGCCTCCAGCCACCGTGTCCCATCGCCAGCCACTGTGCCCCATCACCAACCAACTGTCCCACCTCCAGCCAGCATGTTCTGCCTCCAGCCACCGTGTCCCATCGCCAGCCACTGTGCCCCATCACCAACCAACTGTCCCACCTCCAGCCAGCATGTTCTGCCTCCAGCCACCGTGTCCCATCGCCAGCCACTGTGTCCCATCACCAACCGACTGTCCCACCTCCGGCCAACGTGTCCCACCACCAGCCAACGTGTCCCACCACCAGCCAATGTGTCCCACCTCCAGCCAGCATGTCCCATCACCAACCAACTGTCCCACCTCCGGCCAACATGTCCCACCACCAGCCAACATGTCCCATCACCAGCCAACGTGTCCCATCACCAGCCAACGTGTCCCTCCACAGCCCTCGGGATGGGAAGACCCCACTCCCATCCCTGCTTGGCTCTACTGAAGGACCAGGTACCCGCCTTGACCATGGTCCTCCCTGGTACCCGCTCTGGCTAAAAGAGGGCTGGGGTTTGGGCTGAGATGGCAGAAAACTGGTGCAAAAGGCAATGGGGAGGTTGTTCTGCTCCTGAACTGAAGGGGTCATATCTTCTACCTCCATGGGTTTCTGGGCTTTTCTGCTGATGGTGGCCAGGACACTCAGCCACAGCACAGCTGAAGCAGGCAGGAGGTGTCCAGGTGCCCGGCGCTGCGTGTAACCCACTCACACCCACATCGAAACCGCTTCCCGCACCCTCCCCACGGCCGCAGTCCCCTGCAGCAGCTCCAATTCATCTTTGTCACGGGGGAATCAAAAGGAGAGGGGACAGGGGCATGTAGATCGTCAGCAATTAATCTAATTCTGTTTAACGGAAAGAAGGGACGGGCAGACTCCGGAGGCAGAGGCACGGCCTGGAGGGACCCCCAGACTCCCGCGGTGGCCAGGGCTGACGGGGTGCTCCAGCCTCTGCGCACAGGAGTGGGGCATGACTGAGACCCCGGTGCTGCGGCACTCGGAGGAGGGGGTTAGTCAGACCATGGAAACAGCATCTTTAAAGTCCCGACCCCCTTGCCCAACCCTATCACAGACAGGTCTCCTCCACCAGGAGGGGAGTCATGAGAACCTCATCCTCAAGCTGCCCGCGAAGCTCACGGACCAAGCAGCGAAGCGGGGATGACATCCTCGAGGGCTGGCCTGTCTTTCCATAAATGTTTGAGGATAAGCTGTGATCCTTCTTCCTACTGCCCCAGTATTTAACCAGCTCTGAGCCGGGCTGGTGGGCACACGTGGTCTCGTCAGCAGCCAGGCTGTGGTCCCAGCAAAGCTGCCGGCTCCATCAGAAAAGCCGGCGCCACCAAAGATGGACAATTGGCCCGATCCCATCAGGCGGGTGAAAGCAGGCAGTGTCCTGCCCCGCTGCAGCGAGGCCGCCCATGCCTTGTGGCCGCAATGGCCCACGTGAGCTGTCACAGAGAAGCAAAGGCTTTGTCCGCAGCGGATAAACAAAGGTTGCTCCTCTCCAAGCCGGCCTCGCGCCAGGCCAGCAGCCTTATGAGAATAAATAAAAGCTTTCAGCAAAATTAGCAACAGAAGGAATAGATAAACACTAAGGAGATATTGACTTCTGTTGAGGTGAACGTCAAGATTTATTGACCTGGGGAGGTAAATATTGACCAAGGCAAAGCTAAGGTCAATAATTAACTCAAGGGATGATAAATCAACGGGCGATGAAACATGAACTCTGGGCGGGTGTCGTTACAGACATTTCGAATGTCTCCGTTGAGGAACCTCTTGACTTTCTGCAAGACTTTTGGTCAGGTCGCAGGACTACAGACACCTCGTGGATGCGCCTGCTGACCTCCAGACACCAGGGAAGGAGAACAGTGTCTTGATGAGGAGTCCAGGTTTCAGAGCTGGTCCAGTTCTGGATGAAGAAAGCCGTGGGTGGATTTACACCAGTACCGAGGTGGCTTGACTCTAGGACAGAGACCAACTGTGTGACTGCTTCCAGGCTTCTGCAAGTCCAGATTTGGTCCCTCTTGCTCCTGAGTCCTTCAGGACGAAGCTTTCCTTCTGAGCCGAGGCAGTGGTGGGAGCAGAAGAGGGCTGAGGAGGTGATCGCTGCTCCGACACCAGGATGGCAGCATTTCCCACCCAGTGCAGGTTCATACCAGCTCCTCAAACCAAAGGGGCAGAGGGAGGAGAAGCCACAGCTCTGCTCCAAGCTGAAGGAACACGAGTGGGTGGACTGCAGAAGGCAATGGGACCTCAGCCTCTCCTCCCTCCGCAGAGAGTGGTGAGTGGGTCAAAAGCCCCTTCATACGAAGCAGTGAAGGGGAGGGAGGAACATGCCAGGACAGCTCAGCCGTGGTCCAGCAGCTCCATCATGTCCTCACATCCCCAGGGTCTCCATCCAGCCACATCCCACCTCTCCGGCCAGCTTGACTCCTCCTGTCCCCAGCGTCTGAGGGCACGAGATGACCTGCTTGGTCTCCCTATGGAAAAGACCAGGCGACCTCAGCAGCTCCCGCCCTTCCCTGAGGCTATTTTTCATGCCTGGTTGGGTGCAGCACCTGGATCTGCTGCTCCCACAACAAGCCCCTGCAAGCAGCTGCCTCCTAAAAACCTCCTGACTCTTATTTCCCACCCTGCTCCGGGCAGTCCTGCCGGTGCCACGG
>NW_010402057.1:12822-13704 GCF_000710305.1 Buceros rhinoceros silvestris
CCTTTTATTCCCCCCCCTGCCCCGGCCAGTCCTGCCGGTGCCACGGCTCACCGCAGCCCAGAGGCCGCCACCTCGAGCCGTCGCGGCACGCAGAGCCTTGACCTGTCCTCTCCCATGGCTCTGCCCGTGCAGACAAGACCAAACCTTGGCCACAGCACACGCAGTGAGCTGGTCCCCAACGACATTCCCCGGTGACTCCGTGCCAGCAGCAGCGAGGTGCCACGTCCCTGGCCGGCGGCTCAGCTCTGACCCCACAGGGGAGCGCTGATGGCAGCAGGGCCAACCGGCTCTTGATGGAAAGCAGAGCAAGATGTCCTTGGTCAAGAGCTTCCCTCGTGTGGGCGGCAGCGCCCGGCACCCCGGCTGACCCCTGGGTGCAGGAGGATAATTAGTGAAGGCAGAAGAAAGGCCCTCGTTAAACTCTTCAGCGTGAAACGGGGGATTGTGCTGGTGGACTGGCCCCAGCGAGTGCTGGTGCCCAGCGCATCAACCCCCAGCGGTGGTCCAGAGGTGGAGGAGGTCTCCTCCAGCTGGTAGAACATCCCTAAGGACACGCTGGCGCTGCTCAGCTCCATTCCCAGACTCTTCTGCACTGGAAACTGCCAAGAAGCTAATTCTGGGGCCGTGTTTTTCTCCGCAGGGACCGGTCGCAGCAAACCGGGATGAGGGAGCGTTTTCCCAAGCCCGGGAGAGCCTGGGAAGCCCACGCTGCCCCTTCCCAGCTCCCCGCGCGCGCGGCCCCGTCCCCGGGGAGCGCAGGGCCAATCTGGCAGGGTTTGGGAGGGAAAGTCCAACCCCTGCTGGGCTCCCTCAGCCATCAATGTGTCACCAGCCAGACGGGAGGTTTCCCAACCGCCAAACTCAGCTGTCATCAGCCGTAAC
>NW_010402057.1:13788-14824 GCF_000710305.1 Buceros rhinoceros silvestris
GGGAGGTTTCCCAACCGCCAAACTCAGGTGTCATCAGCCGTAACCCGGTGTAGGTACGAGGAGCGAGAGGCCCAGCGATGGGACCAGCCACACCACCCCTGTCCCCTCTGCTCCCTGGATTCTGTCGGAAAAATGGGGGAAAAGGGGGAATGTGAACAGAGCGCTGGTGTCTGGGGGAGCACAGGGAACCCCCGCAGAGCCGGCGCAGCCAGGGGCAGATTGGACCGTCTTCCCTGACCGCACCCAGCTGTGGAAACATCTGGAGGAGCCAAATCGCTGTTGATGATGGTGGGTACCAGTCATTTCGGCAGGGCTGGGGAGGCACCCAGCTGACCCAGCCCCGTCCCGAGGGGCTGCCGAGGGTGCCCGCGCTCAGAGCCCAGCTTGGCGGCGCGATTCCTTCCCCCAAAGGCGCCGAAGCTGGCGCTCATTGACAACGTTATTAGAAAGGCGAGGGTGAGGAATGGAAGTGGTTTGACCTTGGAGAGACAAGCTTGGCTGTCATCCCTCCCCTTCCCCCCGCGCCGTAACGAGGGGCTTTGCAATCTGTCAGCGCTCGTGACGTGCCAGCAGAAAGCACTTTTTATCACAGTAATTAATTTAAAACCTATTAAATAATTTTAGAAAGAGGCTGGTGGATGTCTCGAGGGGAGCAGCGCTGCAGCAGAGCACCAGGAGACAACCTGGGGCACAAACCCCCTTGGGATGTTGGACATAACCCCCCCGGGATGGGGCGGATCGTTCGGTCTGTGGAGCAGCTCTGGTGCCTGGTGGGGAGGGACCCGGTGGCCGGCAAGCTCTGCCTTCCCACCTCAAACCCCAGAGCAACCCCAGGGGCTGCTGCCACCTTGGGCAAACCAAGCAGGGGCACTTCAAACAGCCCCCCGGGTTGTCCCCGCGGCGCTGGGCCTGGGCGAAGGGGTCTCTCCTCCGGGCCTGCATTGTTTTTTCCGCGTTCATAAATCACGGCTCTTTGTGGCCCCTTCCCCGGGCACGGCACAATTCAGGTTGGGTTATAAATAGGATCCATGGATCT
>NW_010402057.1:14990-15363 GCF_000710305.1 Buceros rhinoceros silvestris
CGAGGGGGGTGGAGCAGCAGGGAGGCGTCACGACTACATAACACTTTCATTGCCCTGTCAAAATAAAGAATACCGGCGCTGCCGACCCCTCTTTTTGCAGCATATATCAGCCAGGCTTCTGACACCACATTTCAGACCAAACCAGAGATTAAAAAACCCCACAACAACCCCTCCCCTGTTTCCCAACAGGGCAGAGCTGTGGGTTGCCCAGCCCCACAGCTGGTAGCCCAGTTGCCGCTGGACTTTGCCGGGGAGCTCAGCACGGTCCACCCTCCAGCGAGGCGTCGGGATGGAGATGCTGGATCTCCAGGAGCACATCCAGACCTTTGTCTGCAGGCAGGGGAAGGGGCAGAAGCCCCCGGGGTCGATGTGG
>NW_010402057.1:15523-15908 GCF_000710305.1 Buceros rhinoceros silvestris
CTGCAGCGCCAGGGGGGATGTGATGGAGCTGCCAGCACCATCGCTGCAGGAGTGGCCAAGGCTGGAAAGGTTTGAGACGAAGCTCCCCACCCCACTGGGGTCTCTTAGGGTGAGCTTTGCACAGTGACAACGTACGGGGACGATCTCCCCCGACCCGCAGAGCTTTTGGGAAGACCCAGCCCTGCAGAAAGCTCTCCCGTATCAAACGCCTTCTGAAGTACCACGCATGTCCATCTCAGCTCTGTCACACTCTGGACCACACTCAGATCTCGTCCCCAGATGTCCCCAGATGTCCTGGGACGTGGGGACTCACCCCTCTACAGCCAGCCCAGACCACCTCCTCCTGCAGAGAGGAGCAGGGCTGATGCTCCAGCCACACGCCGGG
>NW_010402058.1:0-6541 GCF_000710305.1 Buceros rhinoceros silvestris
TCTCTTGGTCAGATATTTTTCTTCTCTCTCTGTCCTGAGCAGAAATCAAATATGCACATGCCAGGGAAATGTCGCAGATTCCAGCTTTCTGTATGCTTAGTCACAGAGGTGCTTAATTGACATGCCTCAGCTCCAATGAGAAGCCGGGAAAGTTATGACATCACTTCCCCCACAATAATCATGAGAAAGTTTGTGCAAGCTTAGGGAAAAGGGAGAAGAGGCAGTGGGGGCCTTAGCCCAGCTGGTACCATCTTAACCCACTACAGCAAGTCAAACTCTTTTACTTGGTCTAAATGTCAGAATTGTCCTTCTAACCACTCTATTGTGTTACAAAGTACCCGTTGTGTAGCTCACATCTACACATAGGTGAGGGATGATAAAGTGGCAGCAACTTATTTGTGATATAGCACAGAAATCAAAACAGAAACCAAGAATGAATATGAAAATGCCTTGAAATGAGGATGCTGTAGGAAGGCAGGACGCTATTGTTAAACTTACAGAAAAGGACAACCAATGTGTGAATTGTATACATATATCGCCTCAATAGTTTGGGAACAAAGTGAGAAAAAGAGTAGAAGTAGTTACTGCAAAAGTGTGAGATGCCAGAAGGAAAAAAGTGGATCACAATAATGTACTTTTTTCATTATTTCAGAATTCAATGAACCTGGATTTATGTTCGAACAGATCGCTGATAAAGTCGTGTTTGGGTTTGGAGTTGGACTTAGCTGGTGATAATGCATTTTAGTGTCATCTGTGTCACCTGTTCCTTTTGTAGGAATGGATGCCGCGTCTGACCTCATGTTCCGTGTGACTTGAGTTTCAACAGTAACATTTCAGAATGCTCTTATTTTCAGAGTACATCCAGACCATAATGATGATGGAAGAATCGGTTCAACATGTTGTCATGACAGCCATTCAGGAGGTATGCTGGGATGCATATGGACTGTAAAATCCAGCCTGTCAGTATTTTACAAAAGTATGCTTTTTCCCACTTTGGAAAAACTTGGTTGGAAGTAAAGGAAATAAGTGGCAGAGATGCTGCCATTTTACATTGAAAAATGTCTTATTTTTCTGTAGAAAAATGAGTCAGTAAAGCTTGCTTTATGACAAGGAACTCTGGTTGAATATCCCACTTTTCTTTAAATCTAGAAGATTGAAACTTCTAGATACTCTTGATACTGGGCTCCCTTTCCTTCCCCTTTCCCACCCTCTGGCTCCTGAAGTGCACTGCTTTTACATGAGTAACCAAATACTGTAGAAGTTCTTCAAAATTTGTGGCTTGAAATTGCAAAACTCCATGAACTGCTAGTTTTATTTTTTTACTGGACTAGTGAAAAGAAAGAGAAATGGATAGCAGAGTATTCTTTTGTCAGTTGCAGTGTTGTGAATAGGCTAATGAAGGTATTTGGGCTAGTATGTTTTTACGAGTTCATAAGTATGCTGCACCGTATTTTGTAAAAGTGCTGTTCAGTGTTAAATTAAAACCACTCTGAAAATTAAACCATGATGTTAGAAACCACCGTAGCCTTGAAGCCCCCTTGACTTCTTAGGAGACCAAAGTGCATATAAGCAAAGTGCGTATCAGTCTTCATAGATGGAGGTCTACTGCAGGGCAGGCCACTAAGGAAAGCAGGAAGTCACTGGTAATTCCTTTTCTTCTGAACCTGAACGAAAGCTCTAGGGCAACTTCACCTTTATATAATGTCTGAATAAAGATGTCAGTGAGCCTACAGGGACCCTGTCCCCTACTATCACTTGCGCAGTGCTGTATCTGTGCCGTCATATGTCCTATTGTCTTGTGTGTGGACTACTATCTATAACATTGCAGAGAGGTCTTTTGAAATTAACTGAAAGAATCTCTGTACAAAATCATCTTCCAGTCACGGGAAATGCCCGTTTGCCTGAGTTCCACGATATTTTACTTCTGCATTCTTTTTAACTGTAATACAATGTTTTGGTAATGTCCTTTTTTATTAAATCCAACTTTCAGCATCGCTTTATTCCGTAGTGTCTTTAAATAGAAAACCTACTCTTATCCTCACTCCTTCTGTTGAAAATCTACTGTTTGATTTTTGTAACAAATCTACTTGATATAATCTGAAGCAGCCCACAATTTTCAGCATTTGATGAGTAGGCATTGAATTTGCTTAGTGTTTGCACCTTTTCTCAGAGATGGGGATTAGAAGTTGGGAGAAATCACAGTATGAAGGTCTGTTCTTCTGGAACAGATTTTATAAACTCAGTGGGTCAAATTACCCAGGTACTGGTGCGGTTCTGAATTATTTTAATTGCAGAATGTTAGGGATTGGAAGGGACCTCTGGAATCATCTAGTACTACTCCTCTGCTAAAGCATGTTCACTTAGAGCTGGTTGCACAGGATTGCGTCCAGGCAGGTTTTGACAGTCTCCAGAGAAGGAAACTTCACAGCTTCTCTGGGCAGCCTGTTCAGCGCTCTGCCACCCTCAAAGGAAGTAGGTTTTTCCTTATGTTCCGGTTTGTGCCTGTTGCCCCTTGTCCTGTCACTGGGCATCACTGAAAAGAGCCTGGCCCCATCCTCCTGAAGCTCACCCTTTAGATATTTATAAGCATTGATAGAATCCATCTCAGTCTTCTCCAGGGTAAACAGACCAAGATCTCTCAGCCTTTCATCATAAGAGAGATGCTCCAGTTCCCTAATCATTTTCATATCCTTCTGCTGGACTCTCTCCAGTAGTTCCTTGTATCTCTTGAGCTGGGGAGTCCAGAACTAGACCCAATAGTCCAGATACGGCCTCATCAGGGCAGAGTAGAGGGGGAGGAGGGCTCTTGACCTGATGGTTACACTCTTCTTAATGCCACCCAGGATACCATTGGCTTCTTGGCCACAAGGACACACTGCTGGCTTATGGTTAACTTGTTCACAAGGACTGCCAGGTTCTTCTCTGTGGAGTTGCTTTCCAGCAGGTCAGCCCCTAACCTGTATTGATGCATGGGATTATTCCTCCCCACATGCAGAACCCTGTACTTGCCCTTGTTGAACTTCATTAGATTCCCTCCACCCAACTCTCCAGCCTGTCCAGATCTTGCTGACAGACAGCGCAGTCTTTTTATGTATTAATCACTCCTCCCTGTTTTGTATCATCAGCAAACTTGCTGAGGGTACACTCTGACCCTTCATGCAGAACAATGATGAATGTCCAACAAGATTGGACCCAGTACTGACCCCTGGGCAACACTGCTAACTATCTTCCAGGCTGCTTAGAACCCAAATGAGGAGGATCTCAGGTGCTTAACAAAAAGGTCAGAAGGTTTCTTAAAAACTTGGAAACACTTTGAGAACAGAACCTCCCTCCATTATTTTTCAAAGGTCTCTTGGGGTCAGGAGAGGTCCCAGTCAACTGGAACCTGGCAAATGTTGTTCAGTTTTTCAAGGGTAAGAAGGAAGATCCTGGTAGTTACAAGCTTGTTGGTCTCACTTTAGTGCCTGGCAGAATTATGGGGAAGGTTATTCTGGAAGTTACTGAAAAACACTTGAGAGGCAATGCAGTCATTGGTCATAGCCAATGCAAGTTCATGATGGTAAAGTCCTGCTTAAGTAATTTAACTTCCTTTTATGGCAAGGTAGCCCATCTAGTTGACCAAGGGAAGACGGTAGATACTGTTGAATTTATTTTATTTTAGCAAGGCTTTTGATACTGTGTCTCACAGTATCCTGCTGGACAAAATGTCCAGCATACAGCTAGACAAGCCCAAAATATGTTGGGCAAGCAATTTACCAATGAGTCAGCCTCAAAGAGGTACAGTAAATGGGGTTACACCAGTCTGGTGGCCAGTCACTGGTGGGGTTCCCCAGGGATAAATTTAAGGGCTAGTGCTCTTTAATGTTTACGTAAAGGATCTGAGTGCTGGAATCGAATGTACATTGAGGAAGTTTGCCAGTGATACTAAATGAGAAGCTGTGGACTCCCTCAAGGGTAGGGTGGCCTAACGGGAAGATACTGATAGAGAGCTGCACAATCACAAGCTGTATGAAGCTTGATTAGAGCAAATGCCACATGGACTGGGCTAATCCTGATCGTAAGTACAAACTGGAGGTCAAGAGACTGAAGAGCAGTGCCATGGAAGGAAATCTGGGGGTTTGGGTTGATGACAAGTTGAATATGAGTCAACAGCATGTCCTAAAAGCCATATGGGCCAACTATGTCCTGGGGTGCATCAAGCACAGCGTAGCTGGCTAGTCAAGGGAGGCGATTGTCCCAGTCTGCACTGGTGCATCTCCACCTTGAGTACTGTGTGTAGTTTTGGGCACCTCAATATAAGAAGTACACTGAATACTGGAGTCTGTCTGGAGGAGAGCAACCAAGATGGTGAAAGGTCTTGAGAGCAAGACTTAGGAAAAAGTGGCTGAGGTCACTTGGCTCATTCAGTTTAGGTGAAAGAAGGCTGAGGGGTGATCTCATTGCTGTCCACAACTTCCTCAGGGGGTGTCACAGGTTGAAAAGGGGGGCTGTTTCCCACCGAAAGGGATGCGACAAAATAGTGTGTCGGGTGGAAAAGCAAACCAGCAAAACCACATGCAAGGGAAACTTTTGATGCTTGTTAACGGCTTATCAGCATGTTAATGAGCTCATTAAGGCTTTAGTCGGGCAAAGGAAATGATAACACACAGACTATATATAAAAGGGATAGAAACAGAAAAGGTTTAATAGTAAAATGCCCCCAAAATAAAATCATTTTCAAAGTTAAACAGGACTGGAAAAGGGAGAGAGAGATAAAGGGAGAAATTAATAGGCAAATAGATAAACGTGTACAGTTACACATAAAATCTCTCGATTGGAATGATCCCTGCTTACAAACAAACTCCCCCCCACCACGATGGTTCGCCAGGCCAGTGAGGCGGGAGGGGGAAGGAAGAGTCTCCAGTCCGGTCATCTGACAAAAAGTTCTCAGTCTAAGAACTTTCGCCTGCAGCAAACCTTTACAAACAAACTCCCCCCCACCACGATGGTTCGCCAGGCCAGTGAGGCGGGAGGGGGAAGGAAGAGTCTCCAGTCCGTTCATCTGACAAAAAGTTCTCAGTCTAAGAACTTTCTCCTGAAGCAAACCTTTCATGCAAATAAAACATAGTCTTTTTTCCCTCCGGAGTGGCTGCAGAGAACTTTCCTTTGCCAAAAGTAGATTTCCCAGGCTCTCCTCCCACACATCTGCACTGTGGGCCGGCGGCACCCCAAGGGAATATCTTCAAATTCTCTACCATGTTGATGCCCGCCTCTTCTGTGCAGAGATAAGGGCGTATAGCTGGGTCGATCTGTCATGGCAAAACAGTTCAAACACCACCCCTGCTGGGGATCGGCAGAAACGGAAAAAGGTTCTACCTATTTTGCAGAAGGAACCTTTTACTGCTTCAGGGAAATAGCAGGTGGCCGCGGACATGGCTTTCTCTCCTCGATAAAGGTTTCCAGTCCCGCGGCGTAAGATTCAAGAGTCCTGCGAGGCATATTTGAGAAACCTACAGCATGGACAAGATAGAAAGGACAGTAGATAGAGCAGAGGGGAAAACAAGATGTCCTTGAATCTCTCAACACGCCTCCTTTTATGAGTTCATCTGAAGAGTATCGGGTTCCACAACCTAGGACAGGGGGGCAGTGGAGGGAGGAGGTGCCGATTTCTACCTGGTGAGCAGTGATAGAACACAAGGCACTGGAATGGAGCTGCATCAGGGGAAATTCAGATTGGACGTTAGAAAAGGGTAAGTCACTGGAACAGGCTTCCCAGGGAAGTGGTCATGCCACCGAGACTGTCAGCATTGAAGGAACATCTGGATACTGCTCTTAGTCATAATAGTTTAGTTTTACATAGTCCTGCAAGGAGCAGGAAGTTAGATTCAGTGATCTTTATGGGTTCCTTCCAACTTGAGATATTCTATTATTCTAACAATGATTTAGATCCAGAGAGGCTTTTCAGAGGTGCAGAGGATGCTGTCTATGTCTCTGGAGGGGTGAAACTTCACTGGAGGTTTTAAGGGGGTTTTTCTATTTCTTGGATTCAGAGCAGCTCTCAGACTCCAGGTGACTTGGACTAAGCAGTATGAAGGAGACACCAAAATAAAGGGCTTAGGAAAGTAACTATATATGCATATTCAAAGAGCTGGTATGTCACCTAATCCAAACATTTCAAAGCATTTGGCATGCAGGTACTCTTTTCAAAATTTGGTATGTAAAAAGACGTAAGCTTCTCTGATGTATTATGTAATTTTTCTGTTATAGCAAAGCACATATAAATTTTTTTATACTAGTTTGGTTTTCATAAATCAACTTAGTAACAAAAATATTTCATGAGGCATAGTAGAACAAGCCTGTGCTCCGTTTTCTCTGTTTTTTGCATGAAGGATATGCCTCATGCTTCGTAAAGGTATTGGAAGTTGAACCATGCTTTTCTGTTGTTTTTTTCATGCAGTCAATGCAGTCAAATTGATCTGATGTGTTGCCACCACCTAGATTCTCAGATTCAAATCTGCACATGTGCTCTTCTGTGTGCAAGCTGTGCACAAGATGAAGCAGT
>NW_010402058.1:6606-15518 GCF_000710305.1 Buceros rhinoceros silvestris
CAGCTATCAAAAATATTATATATACATATAATTCTAAATTATGCATAGTATTGAATATGCTGTAATATATAATCCTATCTACTCTTTTTATTAAAATTTGTTATTGCTTGCAATTAATATATTACTATGTATAATATAACATTTTTTAAATTTAATGATTTTTTTTAATGGTCAAAAATTTTCACTTAGAGAAATCCTTTTGGCCATTATGCGTGTCTCTTCCTTTTTCTTTCCTTGACAGCCTTTGGAAACTCTGCCATCACTTGTCTTTGAGCAGCCAGGTTCATTATTATGAACGTAGTAGCTGGGGAAATTGTTTGCTGTTTAGAACATCTCTAAACTTCATCACTTAGCAGATGTCTGTGCAGGTCCAGTTGAGAGTCAGAATAGGCTCTTAACAGGAAAGTATCAGATGTAGTGTCAAAACTTAATTGGGATGCATAGCAAAAGGTACTTTGTTGGGATTAATACCAACTCTGTTACATCCACAAAGCAGAAACTACTTGGGTTTGTATTCTGCCTCCGCCTCCCCCCCTAACCCCCACCCCCCTATTTTGTCCTGACTTTTTAAAGATTCATCTTGTCTGAAGTGTTTTTTTTAATAGCTAGAAAATGATAGAGGAGTATTTCATTGGTTCTGTAAAGAAAGTCCAGCTGCATTAAAGAATACGCACTGTGCCACACATAGCTTTGGCTCTTAAAAAGGAAAGAAAAAAAAACACTTCAAGGAAGAAAAACAACCTTCTGAATACAGAAACTGGATTTTTACATTGTTTCGTGGGCATTTAAATGAGCTTGTACAACATTAGCAACTGTACAAGAAGCATTTCAGATACAACAAATGTTTTGAACTTTTAACATCATCAACTAAGTGGTGCAGCTGCATGTGCAAAATCATGCAAATCATGTAGGGGGAAAAAGCATTCATAATTCAGGTTATTCATGCATGCAGATTTTGTGATAGCTTTATCCTTTCCCTAATCTTTATGTATCCATGACAACGCAACTTGTTCACATCTCACGAGCAAAGCAGTTAAAAAGTGAACGTTTTAATAATATAAAATTATTAGATCTACAAGGATTCTGTAAGGCAGCTTACCAGAGCTATGAGCGTGAAAATATACAGCTGTAAAGGATTGACAGGGAATGATAACTGCTTCTCATAAAACTAGACAAAGACTTATAAGAATTGTTGTGTTGTCTAGATTATTGTACCCTTTAAAATCCAGACTACTTCTTCACCACAAAATAAGCTCTTTTGGTTTTAAATGCCATTTTGATTATTTGAACAAATACTTGTGTTATTTCAAGTCTTCATTCTAAATATGCAAAGTAAACTGAAAAAAGAGCGAGAAAGTAAATGCTGGTTGCTTGCTTTTTTGACTGGGGGAAGCTCTTAAGCAGATGTTTTCTTCTGCTGTAGAGACCTAATGAAATTGGTTGATTTTGCAGGCAAGTATTTGATTTCCTTTTTATATCAATTTACTTGTAAAATCTCTGCACATCATCATCCATTAAAGCTACATGTGAAAATAGATGATAATACTATACCTAAGTAAATTGTGGATTTGGAACTGAAAGCCAGTTCTAGTGGTGCAAAATTGTGATGGTAGACGCTCTAGTTTGGTCGTGAAGAAAAGCAAGCTTGCAGCTGAGGAGTGGAATGAGTAGGCCCATTCCTTCTGCTTTTTTTTCTCTTGAGTCAGCCAATTGAAATACAGATGAATTGAAGTTTGCCACTCCGGACTCAAAATACTGGCATTGGCCCATACCTATGATGATCATGTGTTCTAATATCACACTACCAGGCTGCATGTGAAGGACTACACAGTATTTTTACAGCAGTATTTCAGTAATTTGTCTGAATGTGAGCTTTTAAGTTACAGAGATATATGTCAGAACACAATAAGGAAATTTGCTTTAAAAATTAATAACAAACTACTTTTATCATTAGGTCAGTAACAAATTAGTGCAGAGAGAGCAAGTATGCCATTGAGCAGGTAGCTGATGAAATGAGTGTTATAGAGCTCTAAGTTTCAATTGTTTTAGAGAATGTTGATTGACAAGGAAAAAAGTGAATAATAGGATAAATTAGGCAAACCTGTTACTTATATTTATAAGTGGATGGAGGGTGATGAAAGGGTAGAATGCTTGTGGATTAAAATTGGGGGGAAGGCCAACAAGGCAGACATCACAGTGGGAGTCTGCTATAGATCACCCAACTAGGATGAAGACGTAGATGAAATATTCTATAAACAACTGGGAGAAGTCTTACTATCCCTGCTACTTGTTCTTGTGGGTGACTTCAATTTACCAGATGTCTGCCAGAAGTTCAATATAGCAGTGAGGAAACAGCCCGGGAGGTTCCTAGAGTATGTGGAAGACAACTTCCTCACACAACTGGTGAGGGAACCAACCAGGGGAGACTTCCTCCTGGACCAATAGAGAAGGACTTGTGGATGATGTGAAGGTTGGAGGCTGTCTTGGACAACAGTGATCATGAGATGATGGAGTTTTCAGTTCTAGAAGCAGTAGGGAGGGGGTTTAGTAGAACTGCTGTCTTGGACTTCCAGAGGGCAGACTTTGACCTTTTTAGGAGACTGGTTGGCAGGGTCACTTGGGAGGCAGTCCTGAAAGGCAGAGGGGTCCAGGAAGCCTGGACAATTCTCAAGAGGGAAATCTTCAAAGGCCAGGAGCCTGCTGTCCCAGTGAGCCACAAGATGAGCCAGAGGGGCAGAAGACTGGCCTGGCTGAACAGAGAGCTCTGGCTAGAGCTCAAGTAGAAAAAAAGTCTGTGGCCTATGGAAAAAGGGGCAAGTCACTCACAAAAACTACAAGGATTGTGCGAGACTATGCAGGGAGAAGATTAGAAAGGCGAAAGCCCAGCTTGAATTTAATCTGGCCATTGCCATAAAGGATAATAAAATAATTCCTATAAATACATTAATAGCAAAAGGAGGTTTAAGGAGACTCTCCATCCTGTGTTCAATGCAATAGTAAGTATAGGGACCAAAGATGAGGAAAAGGCTGAGGTGCTGAATGCCTTCTTTGCCTCAGTCTTTGATAGTCAGACCAACTCACTGAGTGCTTGGCCTCAGATGGCAGACATGGGGAACAGTATCAAGGTCCTATAATCCAAGAGGAGACGATAAGTGAACTGCTGTAGAGCTTAAATGTCCAGAAATTTATGGGGTCAGATGGATCCACTGAGCAGGAGCAGGGATGTGATTGACCCCCTGTACTTGGAGGCCACACCTTGAATACTGTGTTCAGTTTTGGGCCTCTCACTTCAGGAAGGACATTGAGGTGCTGGAGTGTGTTCAGAGAAGGGCATTGAAGCTGGTGAAGGACTTAGAGAACCTATCTTACAAGGAGCATCTGAGGGAATTGGGGTTGTTTAGTCTGGAGAAGAGGAGGCTCAGGGGAGACCTTATCACACTCTACAACTACCAGAAAGGAGGTTGTAGGAAGGTGGGGGTCGGTTTCTTCTCCCATGTTACAGTTGACAGGATGAGAGGAAATGGCCTTAAGTTGTGTCAGGGGAAATTTAGGTCTGATATCAGGAAAAATTTCTTTACAGAGAGGTTTTGTGAAGCATTGGAACAGGTTGCTCTAGGGAGGTGGTGGAGTCCCCATCCCTGGACGTGTTTAAAAGATGTGTAAATGTGCTGAAGGACATCGTTTAGGGACTCTGGTAGTGCAGGGTGAACAGCTGAACTCAGTAATCTTAAAGGTCTTTTCCAACCAGATGATTCTGTGATTCTCTGTAGCATGTGTTTTTTCAGCTGACATATGTATCTGTGTGGAATCCTAAACCACAGCATTCAGTAAAACTTAAATAGAATTTTTCAGGAAATACTATTAAAGAGCGAAGTTTGGATAGGTGGGTGGGGTTGTTTCATATTAGCTGCACTGTTTACTGTAAAGTGTTTGCTATAAGTGAGGAGAAACTGGGTAGAGGCAATCCAGAATAAGAGCATAGTCAAGACATTTCTGTACATGTACTGTTGTCCTCTCCAATCTGTGAGGAAATGTGTAGTGAAAAGATGGGGGCAGTCCTTCACCCTTAAAACTCTCCCTTTTCACCCCGCTTTTTAACTTCAGTTTATTTTTTACTGATGATCACAAGTTGGATTCCCGTATTACTTGTGAATCATCTGGCAATCTCATTCCTGTTTCTTGTCTGGACATGCTACTGGATGCAGCACAATCCTTTAGATTTCTTTTTTAGCATCCCCACCACATGATAGGCCATAAGACTGCGAGATGCTTCTTATTGTATTGTCATTGATTTGCACGTGTCTCTGGCTCTTGCGCTCAGTGCCTCATGCACTCTTCCCGTGACATTCCTGATGCACCCTGTGGAGTTAAATTCCCAAATTCTGTATAACATTCATGCTACACCTACACCATGTATCTTCACCACATAATCCTTTTCCAGATAATGTCCTCCTCTTTTCTGGACATTTCTGCTAAGGGTTCTCAAGGACAGGAAGTTTTGGGAGAGATGACAAAACCTACTGAAGAATAAAAGGATTGTATTATTCACCATGGCCTGCTTCCTTTACACTAATCCACAGAAAGCAGCAACACCACAGTGGCCTCTAGTGGGTTGTGCAGTCTCTTGTTTTCCTCCTACAGTAAGTTTTGGACAGGCCTGCTAAACTGGGTTTCTGAAGAGGAAGTTGTACTAAGGCCAGAAAGGGATGGTGGCTGTCAGGGAGATATTGTACAGTTTTTCAGGCTACATGCAGCCTGGGACCTGCCAGCTGAGAAGTACTTTTTAATGAGTCAAACTTATTATCTGAAGTGTGTTTGTAAGCAATGTTGTGGGATATAGAATAAGGAGAAGAGTTCAGTGTTTCGTTAATATGGCTATCCCTATTTGTCATCTAGAAAAATATTTAAATAGTAGCTAATGAAATGGAGTAATTGAAATATGTTTAAACATCACAGAACAGAAAGGGATTGGAAATTCTCATTTTGGATGGCAAAAATTATAATCAACTTAGAAAACATGGTCCTAAATTAAATATGAGTTTTTAATGCCACTATATATCGTAATGAAAAAGACAGGTGACTTCATTTTCAGGGGACAGCTCTGAGGCTAGGGACTTTCTGATTTCTGTTAGAGAATCTGGGCTTCATGGAATGCTTCATTTCATAGTAGTTTGTCGTCGTAAACATGTAGACAAAACAGAAGGAATTCAGCAGTTAGCAACAAACATCATCAGAGTCTGAGGAAGACTGGTGAGGACAGATAGATGAAGTTAAGCATGTGGTACGCAGCTAAATTCCAGTTAAGGAGATGAGGAAAGGGAGAGAAACATAAGTGAAAAATTTCTTGAATGGCGTAAATGTCAAACAAAGTTTTTCTCTTGTACACAGTGGTATAAACAGAAAGGATGGAGAAGAAATAAGCTCTGTGCTGTGTATCCTGGGAACTTTGCCAATGAAAAAGCACTGATTTCTGAAAGGAATAAAGGAAGCCTTGTCTCTGGAGAGTAACCAAGCTGGACAGGAGGCCTTAGGAGAGAAGTCTTGTCCTGATTTTAGTTAGGATAGGGCCTTTTTGATTGTAACTTCCATGAATGTCATGTGAAGAACTCATACAATATTTTATGTTTGGACAGGATGACAGAAATGATCAGTGTGGTTCTGAAATGCTGTTTTTTGTGTTATTTCCAACATACTTCATATTTGGAAGACTGTTCCTTTTTGTGTCTTAAAACTTTCAGTCATAATTTTACCTTAATATGTTTGCTGGAGGTGGGGAGATGGTCTTTGTGCTACAACTTCTGTTACATTTGATTCAACTACCTGTGTAGCTGGGTTGCTGAAAGAAAACTTACCTTCTTAACAATTTTTTATCTTTAGTGTCACATCAATCACATCATAACAGGCATTGTTTTGTTGTTTTTTGTTTTTTAAAGTCATGGCTAAAAGTAATGTTTTCTAGACTAAAATCCCTACCAAGCATTCTTGCAATAAATTAGGTTAGTATGCAAGAATTGTAATAATCTTTTTAGGAATACTCGCTATAGACTTTCCCTGTAAATTTGCAAAATACAGCCAACTCCAGAGCAGAGTTTTGATCATCTTTGTTTTGCACAATTAGTTGAGATTTATATATACAGTAAATATACAGATGCAAACTTCCAGGTGATCAAACAATAAGAGCCATTACCAGAGAACAATTATAGGCAGGTCTTTCATGGTGTGTTGATAGCTACTATCATTCCAGTGCCACTTAGTAAAATGCTTAGCAGAGTGTAATGTAGATTTCATCATAGATAAAGAATGTACATTTTCAGAAGAAAAAGAGATGACATAAAATTTCTTCTATAGTTCTTTATATATTTCAAATTCTGAAGATTTCTTTCTGTAATTGTTTCATGTCATATGTGAAAATGAAGTTAAGAACTTCTGAATGAAGTCAAATTGAAGTTCCCAAAAGTTAAAATCAGCTTGGTATTTCGTTAAAGCTTGGCTTTTAATATAAAAGTAAATCCTTGCTCTTTCTAATCCAGTGTAATCTAATTGCAGTTGATGAGTAAAGAGTCTCCAGTCTCTGTTGGAAATGATGCTTACGTTGACCTTGATCGGCAGGTATCTAAGACTAGATGTTTCTTTTCCTTCAATCATAGCACATCAGTGGCCAGTCATTTTGCTTTATTAAGAAGTCTGTCTTTTTTCTTTAATTGTGAAACAGTTTTGTGTGAAATTCAAATGAGTAGAAAATTAAATTTCAGTATTCAAGTCCTTTTGTTTGATAAATTGTGTTAACCTCTTTTGTATATTTAAAGAGAAATTTTTTTTGTTGTTTTTTGTTTGTTTTAGGTTTGGAAAACAAGTTTAGCTGTACAACGTAGTATAGCAAAACTGCAGATTAGTGCATATCTTTGGGAATTGAGAAAGAAGGATTAAAAAATGAGTAGAGTTTGAATGAAACTTTTTGCCAGTGCTCCCGAAGTCAGTTTTTAAAAAAACATAGATGTGGCTTCAAAGTCCTTAAAGTCCTGGGAACTGTTACATTATTTAAGAGAAATTCTGAGAGAGATTGTCTGATAATATTTAAAGAATACGCAGAACCAATTTTTTTTTTACTAGCTTAACCTCATGCTTACACTGTGTTACTTCCTCGGTTTTTTCCTACTTGAAAAGTAGTATAGTACAGTGGTGTTCCCGATGTTCTTCCATCATGTGTTCAGTGCAGAAGTGTGTATATTCTGGCAGATTGAACTAATTTTTGAATGTAAACAGGTCCTTGAGAAATAAACTTGAAAAAATAAGAAAGCCTGTCTAAAATTCATCATATATAATATTAAATATTTTTATCTCTATATACATAATATGCATGCACTTGTTTTATCAGGCAAATTTTCTTGTAGCTATGTTTTTTTTATGTTAACTGCATTCATATGCAGACTTACAAGACACGTATCTTTGAGCATAAAGCCTTTGAAGGCAATATCTGAGTATTTCCCACTGCTTACAAGATTCAGTGCCCTTTTTCAGAAGGGTAGGATCTTCACTCCCCGTCTTATTGTATTCCCGTCAGTTGTATTCCTGGTGTGCAGTAAGAGTTAGCTTCCAGTGAGTAGAGAGATTTTACCTTAATTGTCCATTCCCTGTATTCCACCTCCCAGTCCTTTCTGTATTTGGAAAGTAGATTGAAAACTGAAATTATGCACTTTTTGCATCCATAAAGAAAAGTGGTTATGACAATTTTTTCAAGTGCACAGAGTTGCTGACTTCTTCAGACCCAAGTTCTTAAGGATTTTTTTTACTAAATTCATACTATAGTTGTGATAATTGTAATTTTTTTTGTAAGACCAAATGTTGTTTTCTAAGAAGTAATCATCTCTGCTTCTTTGTTTCTTTATAAGAGTGGAATTGCCGCCGTTTTCCGCAAACAAAATATATTACCTAAATGTAAAAATAATTTTACAGCCGTGTAGTTCAGAATGTTTTTAGACATTTCACTGAGAGTAATGAAACTATAAATATTTGTTGTTTATGATAGCTGAAGAAAACTACAGAAGAATTAAATGAAGCACTAGCAACTAAAGAAGAAATTGCCCAGAGATGTCACGAGTTAGATATGCAGGTAGGTTTACTGTATTGTCATAAACTAATTTTGCAGTGGGAAAGGGCTGTGTTAATTTTTAGGCAGCTGAATGTATGAATTATAGTGTGGAATCATAGGTTTTAAAAGGGAGATTAAAATTGTGCAGTAATTATTTTGCTTTACTTATGATAGTAGAGTGAATGTCATTGTTTTCTTATCTTGGTGCAGTATTGCCAGTGTTAAGATGGTTCATACTATCAAATGTCTTTTTCTTCGGGTAAGAAGGCTGTACGATTCAACTCTTGCATTAGAGAAGTGTAGGGGTTATGCTGCCACAGCAGTTTTGCATAAGAGTTAAGTCCCAATCAGAAGTAGTCTTATCAGCTGTGTATGGGTTTAGACTGAGCCTTAACTGTACCTCGTCTGGAAGATATGAGGAGTGCAAAGTGGGAGCCCCAAAAGGCTTTGCTATTGCAACCCTACTTTGGAGTACAGCTCAGGCTTTTGAGAAGCAGTTCAGTTAACTGTTAGAATTAATGAAGCTGATTTGCATGTCATGGTTGATTTTGGTATATTTGATGATTATTGAAGCATTTCCTTCTGTTGAGTTGTTCACATTCCCTCTCTTCCTCTCCTCCTCCTGCACATTAATTAAATAAAATAAGAACCGATGCTTCATCTGTTGTTCGAATTGCAACGCTTTGGGTCCTTTGCAGTACTGTCTTTTTTCATAACATGGTTGGAAACTGAATCATCTTTGGGACTGTGTTCCTATTTCAGGTCTGCTTGCATTGACCACTGGAATAATTAAAAAAAAAAAAATCTGAGAAGGCCAGAGCCA
>NW_010402058.1:15596-30080 GCF_000710305.1 Buceros rhinoceros silvestris
AAAAAAAAAAAAATCTGAGAAGGCCAGAGCCAGGCTTCAGATATCCCGACTTGGATATTCTCTGTGATTGATAGGCTTTGTTTCTTTTGGAAGTAGTTTCAAAAGATTTGCTGTGGAGTTTTAACTGTTTATTGGGAAAGTATGCAGACTTTATTATAGTGAAGTTATCTGCTGTGGTAACCAAGATTTTTAAAAACCACAGTTTCTTTTGATGAAAGCTCTCACAAACCCAACTTCCCTGCTTCTGTTAATGCTGCAAAGCCTTTGCTTCATTCATGCACAGGACTGATGCTCGCTATGGTTTTGTGAGAAGTTATGGGGATTATGTAAGATTTACAGGCTGTTTTGTGGCCTTTACTATGTAGAAGGTTAGATCACAGCTGTTTCGCATAGCCTGATGCAAAGAACTACTGTATTTTGCAGGGATTAATTTTATTCAGAAATTGCTTTTTTTTCTTTAGGTGCTTCTGCAAAATACTGTTAAGAGTAGTTACATTTTCTATCTGGTTAATTTGCACCCAATGTTATGGTATGTTAGTTACATTACATGGCAATTGAGTACCTATGAATGTTGCAGTATAATCTCGTGAAATGTGATTTATTGAAACCTCTGGGTTGTGTTGATACTCTCGTATGCACATGAAGAAAAATTGCTCTCTATAGCTGAACAGTAAAGTTATTCCACTTTATGCCTTTATTACAACAGGTTGCAGCCCTTCAGGAGGAGAAGAGCAGTTTGCTTGCTGAGAACCAAATTTTGATGGAACGTTTAAATCAATCTGATTCTATTGAAGATCCCAACAGCCCTGCAGGTCGTAGGCACCTGCAGCTGCAAACACAACTAGAACAGCTCCAAGAGGAAACATTCAGGTAGAAAAACTACACTTGGTTATGTTCGTAGCTGGCAACAGACGTGACTTATGTACTTCTAGTTCTGCTGGCAGTTACGAATTAGTATAATGGGTGGTATAAACGTAGTAGTAAAGTTTTTACAGTGATGTACCTGTTATGATCTTCTTCTTTGCAAGCCCCAGCATTAAAAAACGTGTGATTTCTTACTGCTAAATGCGGTATACATGTCGCTCTCTACTCTCTGAAGTTATTTTGAATTGTCTGCAATCATTTCAACCATGTTTTTCAAAATCAGAGAGAATGAAAAGTTGTGTGCTTTCCTCTATGCAAATTATCCTGATTGTATTTTTAAGGTGTAGGAATTCCTAGCTGGAAGTTTTCTATGGGCAATACTACAGGTGGCATTATATTGCAAAATGTGTCCTTGTCTGAGTTTGAAAACATTCTTTCATATCTGAAAGATGGAGATTATCTGCAAGTGAGCTCTGCTCTTCATTTGTGTTTCCTCAACACGTTGAAATACAGTTCCTCTTTAAATACCATTACTGGTCTTTTTGACTGTAGCTTTCAGGCTGTGTGAGCCTATTCTGCTGAAGAAGGGTGATCCACTTCACTATCATCTTTTCATTCTTGTAGCTGTACTTTCTGCATCCTTCATAAATGAAACTATGGTCTTTCTTCACATTGCCAGTTTTCCTTCTCTTTCTGTCCTCTTCTAAGTCTTATGTTTTCTAAATCTGCTGTTTTCTAAATCATATGTCAGCTGTCATGTGACTGTCCTTTTTTGTCTGTTTTGCCATTTTTACACTTCTTCTTGCTAAGCGTCTTTCCCGTGTGTTCAGGCACACCCCCTCTCCCTTCAGTTTCTTGAAAAACATTCAGTGTTTCTCTGTTATAGCAGCTACTACCTGGTTTTCTTATTTCTGTACACCTACCATGTAAAGGAATAGTAGTAATATCTCTCTAATGTCCCCTTTTATCTCTCATTACTCATCTCCATGCTCTGGAATGATTCCTATCCAAGTTTATTGATTGATTGCTGTTTGAGCAGGTTTTCTTCCATATGTAGTATCTGCACTGCCTGTTACTCTAGTTTCAGGTTCTGAAGGTCTTTCTAAACTCTTTTCACATGTGAAGCCCGTCTCCTAGCCCCTTTTATCTCCTTCCCCTGCCTTCATAGCATGTGGTTTCTAATGGCAATTTGTGTGTTTTCCTTCTCCAGCTCTACCTGACCAAATAGGACATATGTGCAGCTTAACTGATGCCCAGTGTGGTACGACAGTTTTTCTCCCAGTCTTGCCTCTTTATGTCCTTTGACAGTTCTGGTCTATCATGATCCAAATCTTTGTTGTATATGGTTTAGATGACCTACTGACTATCTCTTGTCTCCATTCTTGTACTTTTTTTTTTTTTTTTTTTTTTTTTTTTTTTTTTTTTTTTTTTACTCCTTGAATTAATGAGTAGAATAACCCTCCCACCCCCCATGCCTATACCTCCTTCTCAGGATTGTTTTTATTTTAATTTCAGATTAAAATCACAATAGGACTTCATGTTCCAGGTTGTGTCCTCTTCCATTTGTTTAAAATGCTTTGACAAAGATTGGTTATTTCCTCTGTTCACTGACAGGTTAATATGGCTTTGCCTGTGTATGCTGTAAGTAGTTTACTCCAGAAACTTTGGTCTGATTATTTCACATGCTAACTGGATAGCTAAATATATGACTTGGTTCTAAGTCTATGACTAAATCTATGACATGGTTCTTCAGAGGTACTGGGCAGGCACAGGTTCTTTCTAAGTAAGTAAATAAGTAAATAAATCTACCCTGGTGAGAGCTCTGCAGGATTTAGAACATCTGACAATCAGGTCAATATCATTGGAGGTGTATAGGCGTTGAACAGCTGAACAAAATCTTAGGCTAAAGATGTCACGTTCAAACCCTTTATGCCCCAAGATGAAAAAAGGTTGAAACTTCTGCTTGAGCTTCCATTGTGAAAAACTACTATGACAGAAAAAGCTCAAGATTCTGCTTTCTGAGAACATACATTACCTTGTGATCTTCCAAATAGAAAGACTGATATCAAATTGGGAGGATCAGAAGAGTCAATTTGCTTCTACTTTTTGGATAAGCACACTGGGCTGCTGTTCTCCTTCACTGCAACAGAAGGCTGTTTCACATGTCTTTGAAGAGGATGAAGATGGTGAGGAAGGGTAACTGTGGTTCAAGCTGAGAAATTATTTTCTGGTTTACTTCATTTCTACAGACTAGAAGCTGCCAAAGATGACTATCGAATACGCTGTGAAGAACTAGAAAAGGAAATTGCTGAATTGAGACAACAAACCGAAGAGCTTACCACACTGGCAGATGAGGCTCAGTCTTTGAAGGATGAGATAGATGTACTCAGGTAAACTCTATTCCATTAACACCTTTTTTAACTATTAACTTTTAATCCATATAATTTGTGCACTTAGTCTTCATTAGGTTGTTTTTAATATTAAATGTAAACACTTTCCCAATACCAAGGTTCTTTTGGATCCTCCAAAGTGAGTCTGTGAAGTACACAGACCACCCCACTAGACCGCTTAAATAAATTCATTACTATTAATAACCAGTAACTATTAGTAAACCTAGCAATCCTACACCATCTTATGGTCATTGCAAGTCACTTGCTGGTCACTTGAACATTCTTTACTTGCCTTCATCGTGACTTGGGCATCTCTTCCCATCAAGGAATTAGAACCTTTCCTTCCTTGGGTTTGCATTATCTGAACTTTGGGTGGCAGTTTTGATTCATCATATAATACTAATATGAACAACATCTGTTGCAGGTCTATTTACCACTGGATATTAGCACTCAAAAGTTGTCATGATGTGACGGTGCTAGGGCTTTATAGGGTGGGACAGCCCCTTTTGCTATGGAACATAATCCTTCGGTAGTGGCACCCTGCTGCCATGGGTTATTCAGAACAGTTATCCTCTACCTGTCTGTATCCCTCTTTCTAGCAAGTGTAGCAAGGCTTATTTTAATGTTGCCTTTTCTGATTTACCAGCAACTCTCTACCAAAGCTATCTTTGTTCCTTATATTAATTACAGAGGAGACAAGCCCATCAGGCTGCATACTTCCATGAATTATCTGTAAGGGCAGCATGGGTTCAAAGAGCTATGCTTTGCCCCAGAGAGAGGCTCTGCTCTTCACTGGTGATTAAGGAGACTTGACTTGTCCTAATGTCCCATAAACTGACCGGCAATTCCATGGGGGATTCTCCCAATTGCATATGAAATGGAGTCAAAATAGGTTGATTCTAGAATGAAACTGGGGGCAGTAGTAATAATAGCGGGGGTGTAGGTGGTTGGAGACGAAGGCTGTTGCTCTCCTGGCAGTGCACAAGGTGAATTGAAAGAATTCTGAAATGTTATGAACAGAGCTTGGTGTTCGTATTTTTTTAGAAGGAATCAGGCTCCAGACCTGTTACGGTACTTCTGTGTCATACAGTGTGCAGGAAATAAAACTTTATGATTTTATTCCTGACTATAATAAAAACAAATTGAAGGGCAGAAAATTTTATTCTTTACCCTTGTATAATGGAAGACTGAGGATTGATTTAGAATTGAAAGGAAATGGGTAGGAGTGAAGGTGCTTTATTATTTTCAAGCTGGAAGGAGATAAGAAGGCTGTATTAGGAAGGGTAATAGTGTCTAAAAGTCTTTGAATTGGCCAATAATTATGGGAGAGTAGCAGGCAATTTAAAAGTGAAAACATTAGTAGCAGGAGATTATGATTGCTTTCTTCCATGATGTCTCAGAATGTGTTCTCCATTAACGCAAAATACTGAGCAATCCTCAGGGCATTTCATTTTGTTAGTTTTAAGAGTACAATTTTGATGCAAATCTGTCCCTCCAGGCATTCTTCTGATAAAGTAGCCAAGTTAGAAAGCCAGGTAGAGTCATACAAAAAGAAATTGGAAGACCTGGGTGATTTGCGGCGGCAAGTGAAACTCTTAGAAGAGAAGAATACAATGTACATGCAGAATACTGTGAGCCTGGAAGAAGAGCTAAGGAAGGCCAATGCAGCTCGCAGTCAGCTGGAAACGTACAAGAGACAGGTGAGAACTGACATCACTAATTAAACAGTTCTCTGTTTTCTTCAACACTTTCTCTTCATAGGATGAATAATACCTGAAAGTAAAAAACCCAAAATTATGAACAAACAGCTCCTTGTGTTTAGAAGACATCACTGTTTTGTAGGTACTTTGTCCTTCTGTCCTGCAATTCTTATCATCATTTCAAGGTTACATTAGTTTGCCAATAAGCAATATTTCTTACTTTTAAAAAGTAAAGAGATGTTAAGGTTTTTTTCTCTTGAATTAGAGCCTCTTCTTTCAAGAAATAGTGTCCATTTTTCACTTAGAAATTTCCAACAGTGAGGAACGCACCACAGCTGAGGTAATTTATTACTGTGGTTAAGTCACCTCTTTTTTTTTAAGGTTCTAGTTTGTCTGATTTGTTTGAATTCATGCAGTTAAGAAGACAGAAGGACACATACCATCCATGCAGTTTATATGCATCTAGCGGAGTATAAAATGTTTCACCAACATGCTCCCTGCGGGGACAGGCATCTGTTTATCCTCCTGCTTATCAAAGTGCCATGTCATCCTGTTTCTGTAAAGGTGGAAGATGTGCTTAATCTTCTCTCTCCTTCTGCACAACCTTGACATGACATCATTCTGGGATTCTTGTTACAGGGCCAGACAGAGCGTGGTTTGTTGAAGTAGTCGTGCCTGCTCTGTGTTTCTTCCTGGTCACGAGGTCATGACACAGGGGTCTCTATATGTCAGCTGACAACAGAATAAAAATAGGAAACAAACAACACTAATAACACATGCAGAAGCCATGCATGTCCTTAAGACTTGAAGGCCTTTTGCCTACACCTGACCATCTTTGTTCTTAAGACAGCTAGCTTCAGGCTCTATGGGCTATTTATAAATACAGTCGAAATGATTCCACCAGAAGAACCTGACTTAGTCGACAAAAATGCTGAAATAACAGACAATCAAAGGGAAAAATAAATGTAGAAAGCAATGGCCTTTCACAAGTATCGTGTTTACTGGCAACAGATATTTCACTCCGTTGAACAGCTGAGCATGTGGTATAGTTGTGTAACCTCAACGCTTGCATCTGATGTTATTTCACCAAAAATAAGAATTTTGGAAGGGGCAGTCCCGCCATTTGTGCTGCAAAAGCATTCTTCCTCTTCTTCATTATTTCCTGTGTTTTATGGGTAGGATTTCATGTTGAGTAGCAGTTGATTTGTGAAAAACCATTCCACTGGCTGAGACTGGAATAAACCTCAGATGTTTTGAGTCAGATGTGATATTTCTTCACCTAACCGCAGTGCCTAAAAATGAACACACAGTGTGTTTGCCTTTAGTGTCTCTAAGACTGGGCTCCTTTTGAGACCTGCTGCTGGATCATGAGCTCTCACAAAACTAATTTCTGGGAATCCTAAATTGTGTTATAAGAATTAAGCCAGTTGTAAGGATTCTGATGTTATGTCACTGCTGGGCACTAGCCCTGTGTATAGTGGACTGCGTCTTGTCTGGTATGTGAAGGATCCAACCCCATTCATGATGATTCTGTCAGAAGAGTTTGGCCTAGAATCTGTGCTGTGCACATGAAAGTGCTCGATTCAAACTCCTGTAGTGATCTGCAAGGAAATCGCATCTTGACCTGACCTAGCAGTTTCTGTGAGATGAGGTTAGTGGTGGTGTATTGTGATGGGAGATGAAATAGCATTTATTTATTTTAGAGGTTTTGTTCACTTTTCTGAAAGCAAGCAGAAGCATTTTCTAAGAAAATTTCTATTGCAGCATAAAGAATTGAAATGTAAAGATTCCAGGATTATTTTTCGTAATTTTAATTCAGCCCCTTTGTGCATGTGCATTCTGATATATTTTTAACAGTATGTCTTGTTTTTCTTTGTTGCAGCATTTCTGCTTTACTCATTTCACATGTCAGATAATGCTCAGTAAATGAGATAACAGTTCATTTTTTAAAAATCTTCTGCATTACCGTGTAGCTTTATCTCTTTCTATACACTCCCAAGTCTTGATTTAAGATAATTATTTCCTGCTGTGTTTTTATATGTACCATTGCTATAGCATGGATGATTGCGGACATTAATGCATTTGTTTCCATTTGAGGTGAAAATACACCTATTTTGCAAGTGAGAGCACAATTACAGATGAAGGCCTGTATTTTTTTAATATACCTACCGTTATTCTGATAGCCCCAAAGATGGATGTTGCATCTGAGAAACAAAATAGTTTCAGATCTAACAATTTGATTTTTTTTTTTAATCTCATAATCTCAGAAATGGCAGGCTTGTGCTTTTTTTGCAGCCTTTGATTTGAGAACAACCACAGCAAAGTCTTCTAAGACTTAAGACCATGCAGGTTTTAAGACTGGTAGTTATTTTGCTATAGCTATGCACATTGAAAATAGAAGATAATGAGAAGGTAAACTCAGCAGTCTTGAAGTAGGTATGGCTACTGCATTGCTTCACAATTTAAGTTAATTGCTTTCTCTGTAATCTAAAAGCCATGAAAAAGCATTCTTACTAATAAGTTCAGAAGGAGCCATTCGTCTTATATGAGTCTTCATTCAGCTTTTGTCAGTCTTTATTCAGCTTACTTGCTTCCATGCTCTCTGCATTGTGAGCTTTACTAATATTCTGGGAAAGAGCCTTTGCTGTTAAAGGCTGAGTTTTGAAAAGGCAAGACTTCACTGGTTTGACTCCTGTTCACTGATCATTTCTGCTCAGCTTTCAGATGTCTGCTTACTTAATTTTAAAAGCTCTTTACTGATCCATGGTTGAAACTATATGTGCAACTATGTTAGCAACATTTCCTTCTGAAGTAAAGAAAACTGGTTTTGAGTCTGTGGCTGAATTTTTCTATTAGTGTATTAAAAATGATTAGGAAAATCTCAGGAAAAATCAAGAAATTACCTGACTGCATAACCTGGTGGTTGAATTCTGAGTGAGTTACATGAAACAGAGTTAAGAGAACTTGAAAGCAGATAATCTTTCATCAGAGTTTTTCTTTTTTCTAGGCTTCTCAGAATGCAGGAGGATTTTTCTGCTTTTCCTAAACTCTCTGAGCCATAGAACTATATAGCTTTTTTTCTGTAAACGATGCTTAAATTCTTGTTTTTAGATGTACTGAAAATAATCCAGTTTTTGCTTTTTTTGCTTGTGCCAAGACCTACTATTTGAATGCTGTTGTTTTTGCTGAAACACAGAATAACTGATGAAAGCATTTTTTAGTATGTCCTATACATGACTATTTCACTTGTTTGCAACATGACTCCTGGTGCATGGTAATTGGCTACTTTTGTCTTGTGTATTTTGTTTTAAAATTAATATTTGCAGACAAATCATTAATTCTTGTTCTCACAGGCAGTTGAACTACAAAACAGGTTATCTGAAGAATCCAAGAAAGCTGATAAATTAGATTATGAATGCAAACGACTGAAAGAAAAAGTAGACAGCCTCCAAAAAGAAAAAGATGTAAGTGCCAAGGTGTTATATTTTTGGTAGTGGCAATAGCAACTTTGTGTCCTTTATAACACAGAGATACAGTAATTATAGTTAGCCATTTACAGCAAGCTTTTCAAATTAGGAAGTGGGTTTCTTTCACTTAAAATTTTCTAATGTTTGTGTACAAGATCGATCCTCTTTAAACTTAAGAACTGTACAGCATGGAATAGTGACTGTACAAAACCACATGTAAGCCATGTTTGGATCTGAAGTTGTTTCCTGACCGTTTACCGTGAGAAGGTTAATAAACACCAGAGTAGTTGTAATGTATTCTGAAAACTATTTCAAGTAGGGTTTTTGCATTATCATCCTAGAACTAAACTCCTGCTGCATTTTTTCTAAAACTTCGAGGTACCATCAGCATGCTTCTCTTTGTGGAGTTACGGCAACTGCATCAAGAGGCTTTGGAATTGTGCACAGGGATGTGTTCTTTGTGTTGATCTCGCCTTTTATCACAGCTCCTTCTTGACGTATCTTGTACCACCAACACAGAACACACAGAATGGATACCAGTCTATTCTCTTCCTCTGTCATGTGCTGCTAGTGATTCTGCAGCTGCTTTGTCTCTTGCCAAGACTGATCCTTCAGTCTTCTTTTGCACACTGTTGTTTCTCACCAGTTTATTTCGGCTTGTTTCTTAGGAATAAGCCTCAGTTTCTTAGCTGCCTTAGACTACCTCAAACCAAGGCCAGCGTTTTGAGTCAGCAGTTTCTTAGGCTTGTTTTAAGTATGAGTCCATCAGTCAGAATCTCTGTAGATTTTTTTTCCTCAATAGTTATATTTCCTGTCCAATTCTTTTCAAAATTTCCAGCCCCTGCACTTGAAAAGCATTTGAACTGGAAGTTTTAAGTTGTTTTCTGTTCATAGGTCTTTGATTTCCATATTTTATTAAACTTTCAAGCTACTGTGGACACTTGTTCTTGATATCATTTCCATCTCCTCTTCAGTTCAGATTGGAATGCCCTTAGTAACTGTATTCGTACTGTGCTTTGGCTTTCTTTCCTGCTTTTTATTTAAAGCTTGTTTTTTCAGTTTTGTTATGTTTGACAATGACAAGGTTGTGTCTGTGGCTTAACATTGCTTGGTGGACCATTCATCTTGCACAAAGGATCTGAATTGCAGGCTGTCATCATATAGTTTTCTGGTTTAGGCCCTGGCAAATAGCATTTTTGGGGGTGGATGTTGTTTTTCAACACATTCTTTTGAATGGATATGCACTGATGAGAAGTAGATTACAGCTGAAGTCTGTCAGCATTTTAATTAGTGATTCACCATCTGTGCTTACCCACTCTTTCTTCTGTTGCCCCTTATCATATATGTATTGGTAAAGGTTGCCCACCACAGGTCTCCAGCTATGTAGTGGTATCTTGTCAATTATATTTTGGAAATGGTTACTGAAATTGATTTATCCCTTGTTGTCTTGTTCTGGCAAAGTGTGGTAGCATGTTTGATAACTTCAGCTATCTAGCTTGGAATTTTACCTCTGTGGTGTGTTGTATGATAAGTAGTAGATAATTTGATGAGTTAACCTTGTCTGCAGTGTACAAATGAAATCCTAGGCTTTTTCTGTTCATTAAAATATTCTGGCATTTGATTAATCAACTTCGTATTTTCTGACTGGTGGTAGCAGACTGCAGAATTTTTGCTTTCAGCAGCTGAGTTTGAGCCCTCTTCTGTGTGGCTCTTTTTCTGTAGTTCTTATGGTAAAACCTGTTTTTTCACCTGCAGGTTTGTGAAATGACTTTCAGTGGTAACAGAATGTACACTTTGTTTAGATTGTTCTGACAGTTTCACAAGAGTTCACCTTGCAGGATTCAGAAATACAGCAGAAGCCTCTGTCACACCTCATGAAAATGTTCTTTGCCAAAGTAATTCCAAGTCCTGGATCCATTTGGACTGAAATAACTGAATCAAACTGTTAAAATGATGAAATGCAAGGAGCCTGTCAGCTAACACAACTCCACACCTACTCAGAGCTGAGGTCTGTTCTGGACCTTTTAGTAATACTGGACGTGACTGATTTTTGGAGCAGACTATGACTTGGATCCTTACGTAGTTGCCTTATTCTCCTTTCATTTTTGGATTTTGGCAACCTTCTGGACAAAAACTTGATGCTACCTGTATATTCTCATTTTTTCTGCTCACACTTTCACTGTTAAAAGACAAACAAAATTAAGTTAACACAGTTGGTTTTTTATGTTGGCTGTGTACTCACCTGCTTTTTATTTCACTGCTGGCTAAGCTTTGATTTCTTTGTGAGGGAAAAATCTATGGTCTTTTAGTTCCCTTCCCTTTCCCTTGGAATCAGCCCCGATGAGGGTAAGAGGAGGATGGATGAGTTGCCCCAGTGGATGCTATTTACTACATGGCAGCAGAACTTTGTGTCACCAATACCTTGATTTTGTAAGCTTATATCCTCATATTTTTACCCCCCTAAGTGTAATGTAGAGCGGCAACCCTTCTCAAAAAAAACCCAAACCGCTGTTCATGTGGAATGTATATTTATCTTTATTCTGTAACAAAATAGGCTGAGATGCCTTAATTTGAAAATCATCTCTAGAGCTGCATTAAATTCTTTTTAAAGGATTGAAGGCTCTTCCTTCTGGTGACTTGTGTACTGTTAAAGATGGATTTACAGTGCCAAGACTGATACTCGTTCTCTTTCCAATCATTCAGAGGTTAAGAACAGAAAGGGATTCCTTGAAAGAAACTATTGAAGAGCTAAGATGTGTACAAGCTCAGGAGGGTCAACTCACCACTACAGGTAAAGGACAGATAAGGAGATTAAATGCATCTTTTCTAAAGTTCACAGGACTTCTCTGGAGAGTACTGAATGCACTTTTGTTTAACACAAAATAAATTTAATCTCTTCTAAGATCAGCAGTGAAGAGCTGCATCCGCTGTTCATAACTTTATAAGTATTTGAAATCCTCAAATGTTTTCTCAGTCAATCAGAAATTTTAGTATCCTCCCCAGTGTGATATTTTTATAACGTTTTCTGATTTCTGTGTAATTACATCGTTTTCTTGAGAGATACTAAGTTTTCTAATGTGTGTGTGATGTTTCATGTGTGGCAATTTATTCTGATGTGTAATGTTGCACAACCTTGTAGTTCTTAGATAAGCTAACGAGCAGAAAATATTCCACGAAAGTACTTCCTCAGAATGAAAGAAGACAAAAAGTGTGATTATTCTCCAAATGAAATTATGCTTGTCTGTCTGTCTTGCTGTAGCCTGACTGTGTCACTTTTAATTGTCTAGCATTACTCTAAAACTGTACACTTCTGGAACAGTATTTACTACTGGTCTTTTAAAGAAAGTTACTGGTCTGCTTGCTAAATTTTTTACTTTTCCTACCCCAGGATTGATGCCTCTGGGAAGACAAGAGCCTTCCGACAGTTTAGCAGCAGAAATCGTCACTCCTGAAATAAAGTAAGCTAACGTGTGCTTTGTTTTACTAGTCTTAGCGATGTACCCATTGTTGATTAGTTAGTTTTTAGTGTTAGGAAGTTTCTACAACTAATATTCATTTATTTCTCTCCTTTTGGATTTCTACACAGCAGGAGCTGTTATACTTTAGACAAAATTCAGTTAACCTCTCTTGAGTTTGTGTTGTGCTCCAAGAAATATGGGAAACAAACAAAAAAAAAAAAACATTTACCTTCATATTGCATCTAGTCTTTTCCTGCAGACATTTCATATAATTGCAGCTTGTATTTGCATTAACAGAAAGATGTTTGTAACAAGAATGTGGTGGTGTTCAAGGGAAAATTGACTAGAATTATGAAAGAAAGAGTAGGTTATAAATTGTATTTTGTATCAGGGCAAATGTTTACAGTTTTTTAAAAGGAATAACAGTAATGCCAGAGCTGAAAATCATTGTATCTTAAGATGTTGCAGGCTGTGTTTAGCCTTACCAGTATGCTGAAAGTTAAGACAGTCACATTTCAGAACTCTGCTAGCTCTTCAGGACATCTTTTCTTTTACATTTACAATACTGATACAGTATTTTAACACCTGGAAAACTCAATATGGATTGAAAGATACTGTTCAGTAGTAAAATAGTATCTTTCTAGGAAGCTAATAATAGTAAAGATTTGTTTTTGTTCCAGCTGTGCGGCTGCACCTGACCTCGAGCAACTATTTTCAGTTTGTTCAGAAACAACAAAAGAGAAGAATAATGTTTTAAGGCACTGTTAGTGAATTGTGGAGTTACTGCAGGCTTTCCATGTGATTGTGAGATTAAGGATGGGACTCTAAATGTCATAAATATCGAAGCATAGCCTGTGATTTCACTGACTCTTCAGCTTTGGCTCCTGAAGATGAATTCTGGGATTTATGCAAGCATACATCTATGCAGACTGATTGCAGCTGCTAAACTTGGCCTACATGGCTACTTGATAGAGGTTGGCAATAGCAGTGGCTGCTGCAGCACTGGAATTTACAGATCTGGAGGTCTGGGCTGCTGCTTCTGCTGATGAAAGGAGAAGACTGCACAAGGCAGCCCACCCATAGCAGTAGCTACTACTGTTCTCTTTTTCTCTCCTTGGTAACAGACCATGGGTCTGTGCTCAAGCACCTTTCCCCATCTTAAAGAGAAGATCTGCAGACCAAGTGGGAGAGTTTCATGAGGCAAATTCAGTCTGTGGCCTGTCAGTTGCACCTGAGGAAATAGAAGTTACGTGGGGAGTTAGCAAGACTCGTTGAAGAGCTTTAAACTAGGTTTGAGGGGGAATGGAATAAAACCAGGCTCGCTAGCAGTAAGCCTCAGGGTAGCACATCAATATTTGAGGGAGGACATGTTAGCAAGGTCCTTCAGTATGCTCTGTGATGAGCACATTTGAACTGTCTCTGTACTAATATATGCAGCACCTTAGCCATCTCAGTGGAGGTAGGGGATAGAGTTGCATGTGGCAGCAAAAACCTAGGGGTTGTTGATGCATTAGAAACCACAGAAGTTGTTTAGAATTGTTAGAATTGTTTAGGCTGGAAAAGACCTTTAGGAACAGTCACATAGAATTAGAACTTGTCCCCCCAAAAAGATGGCAGGATCAATAGGCCAGCTGAAATGCATTTACACTGGTGCATGCAGCATGAGCAGAAAATAGGGGGATTGGAAGTCATGGTGCAGCAGGAAAACTATAACGTAGTTGCCATCATGGAAACATGATGAAATGAGTCACACAACTGTGGTGCTGCAGTGGATGGCTATAAATTCTTCAGAAGGGTCAGGCCAGATGTGTTGGGGTAGCCATGTGTATTAAGGAGTGTTTTATCTGTCCAGAGCTTGATGGTGATGATGATAGGGTTAAATGTTTTTGGGTGAGAATCAGTGGGAGGGCTGTCAAAGCAGATATCATGGTGGGAGGCTGTTATAGTTCACCCAACCAGGATGAAGTGGCAGGTGTAATATTCAGTAAGCATCTGGGAGAAGTCTCACAGTAGATAACCCTTCTTCTTATGGGGGTCTTCACTGTACTAGTTGTCTGCTGGAAATACAATACAGCAAAGAGGAAACAGTCTAGGAGTTTCCTGGAGTGTGTGGAAGACAACTTCCTGACTCAGCTGGTGACTGAACCAACTAGGGAAGGAGCCTCACCAGACCCATTGTTTGTGAACAGAGAAGGGCTTGTAGGTGATGTGACTATTGAATGCTGTCTTGGGCACAGAGATCATGAGATGAAATGAGTTTTGGATTCTTGGAGAAGTAAGGAGAGGGCTTAGCAGAACTGCTACTTTGGATTTTTGGACTCTTTAGGGGCCTGGTTGACAGAGCTGCTTGGGAGGCAGTCCTGAAGGATGAAGGAGTCCTGAAAGGCTGGGCATTCTTTAAGAAGGAACTCTTAAAGGCAGAGGAGCAGGCCATCTCCGTGTGCTGACAGAGAAGGCATCAGGGAAGAAGACTGACCTGACTGAACAGAGTTTTGCCTGGAACTCGGGAGGAAAAGAAAAAAGAGTTTATGACCTTTGGAAGAAGAGGCAGGCAACTCAGGAGGACTACAACGATGTCGTGAGGTTATTCAAGGAGAAAATTAAA
>NW_010402058.1:30626-31070 GCF_000710305.1 Buceros rhinoceros silvestris
TGTGTCAGTCGGGCCTCAGTGCTGGGAAGGGTTATGAGCAGACCATCCTGAGTGCCATCATGCAGCATGTGCAGGACAACCATGTGATCAGGCCCAGTCAGCGTGGGTTTATGAAAGGCATGTCCTGCTTGACTAAACTGATGTCCTTCTATGACAAGATGACCTGCTTAGTGGGTGGTGTTTCCTTGCACTTCAGTAAAGCTTTTGGCACCATTTTGCACAGCATTCTCCTGGAGAAACTGGGGGAGGAAGAGGCCGGATGACTGGAGATCTCTGAATGTAATGCGCATGTACAAGAATGGTCAGAAGGCGGATCCAGGGAATTACAGGTGTGTCAGTCTGACCTCAGTGCTGGGAAGGGTTATGAGCAGACCATCCTGAGTGCCATCATGCAGCATGTGCAGGACAACCATGTGATCAGGCCCAGTCAGCGTGGGTTTATGA
>NW_010402059.1:0-2984 GCF_000710305.1 Buceros rhinoceros silvestris
AGGCTGCCGGGTGGCAGGGCCGGCAGGCTCTGCCTTGTATCCACCAGCCTCACCTGCGCCCGAGATCAACTCCCCGGCGGGCTCCGCGCTGGGTCCATCCTGTGCAGTAACAGGTGTGAGCATCCATGCAGCGTTTTGATGGTCATGTATGATACTGCATACAATAGGCTGCGCCCTGTGCCGAGGAGAGGCTTTAGATTCATCCCTTTACCGTGTACTGAATCTTCTTCTGACGGTAGTCTGGCAAAATTAAACTGACTGTGCAGGAAGGTTTTACAGACACAGAAGACAGAACTCAGGTACATCGCATGTGGGTTTTTTTCCCATGATTTCTTCAATATCTAAATTCCAAAACTTTGTTCCCCACGTAGCTAGAAATAGTGGCGAGGTGGTTTCTTTACTTGAGCAAGCTGTGAGGCTGTGTTGGAAGCTGTGTGCTTTGCTCTCTTGTTGCTGCTGTGCTTTTCTTTGCTGTTTGGTTTTTTTCCTACAGCCAGGGAGTTCAGCTGGGGTCACGGCTGAGCCAGAGGTGGGAGCGGAGCGGGGGAGGCCTGGCTGTGAACGTGGCACCAAAGTGATCCTGGCTCTGACAAAAATTCTTTGCCAAAAAAATTTTGAAAAAGGCACTTTTCCTGCATGTTGCTGGTGTCGGGGGTGTGCTGTGGCTCACGGCGAGGGCAGCCCAGATGGTTGCTCCTGTGCAGCTGAGGAGCTGTCAGACAGACGGTGGGAGGAGGAAGGTGCTCCTTAAACCGACTTTGCCATCCGAGTGTGTTTTGCACGTGGCTGCAGCTGATCTGCTGGTGGCTGGTGAGCTCACTCAGAGCAGTTGGGGATAAAACGAATTAATGTTTCATGGCTGCTCAAATTGGAGACTCTCCCTGTTCCCAGTTGCAGCAAAATGCTTCCTCTGCTCCCCTTGACCTGGCACTGGGCCCATCTGTGAGCAAATTTAACCCAATAAAGTTGCCAAACCAACCTGAGGAGAGAAGAGTAGTTCTGGGAAAGCCAGCAGTGTTAGCAGCTGGGAGGGAGGAGGGCTGTGTGGTTGGGGAGAAGGAAAAGCAGCATTCCTGTTCTCTTTTCCTCCCTACTGCAGTGACTCTGTGTTGGGGGGAGCTCTGCTGCGCTGTAGAGGCCACAGGGCGCACAGTGGCCCTGCGGACGTTGCTGGGTGCTGTATTTAGGGGATGGTGCACCAGCAGCACCGGAGCTGGAAGGACGCGGTGGATGGTTCTGTCTCGGGAGCTCTGGCACATTGTTGTGTCCAGTTTCGTGCCGTTTTAACCAGAAGTGTGAGCTGTCCCTCATAATTCAGTGGGGTGCTGCTTAGGGACCCTGATGGTTTATCGAGCTCTCTGTTAATTCTTTGTGTTGCACCTATTTGTGCTTCAGGCGCTGAAGTTCTTCCACTCTGTCTCTTGCCTAGCGGGTTCTGCCCAGGTGACCACGGCAGTATGAAGTATATTTCTGAAGAAACCCCCTTCATACTGTGCCTTCTCAGCAGAAATGAAGCAGCTTCCCTGGCTCGGGTCCTGCTGGTGCCAGACCTGAGAGCTGTGTCCCTGTGACACAACACTCTGATCCAGGACAAACTCACTTTGCCTGCCCCAGTGTGCTTGGACCAGTCTAGGAGGTCAATGCTGTGCCTGCAGGCTTTCTGCTGGCCACACATCGACCTTCTGCCATCAGCGGGAACCAAGAGAAGCTCTGGGCTATGTGTCTGGCAGAAATGCAGCCCCATTCCTCTGCCTGCTGTGCTCAGGCGTGTGCTTGGGTTGATCTGGCAGCCTTATTTTACCATGGCACTGCAGGCTGGAGAGGAGAGGGTGCCACAGGTGGTGTTTGGCTCTGGTGAGCTGCTGGAAGGAGTTCTCGAGGTAGAAATGCTGTTGGGAAGGATTTTAAGGAGAGCTAGGGGAGGGATGCTGCTTCCGTTGGATGCTCTGGTTGATGCTGACGCAGAGAAGGTGGGTCTGTGTAGGACAAGTCTGGCTTTAGCTGGGATTCTGGCTGACACCCTGACCGGGTCACGTTTCCAGCACTGAGTGAAGCTTCTTGTTCTCCAGATGCAGAGTCTCATACTCTGAATTTGCAACCACTTCTCCCTTTCTGCTTTGTGTTGGTGTTGCGCTGACCTGGGCAGAGCTGTCCGACAGGCTCAGGCTGCAGTTGGAGACACTTCATTCGTGTACTGCTGCAGGCTGACAGCTTCAGTCAGTTTATTCTTTGAACAAACATTTCCCTTTTGCTAACGTCGCTCTTCCCTGGGTCACAAATTGGTATTTTTGTCCACAAGAGCTGTCAGGACAAAGCCTGGATCAAAGCCCTGGATAGAGTGACTGCAAATACCCTGGTCTTAGTTGCACCTGGAAAATGAGCTGTATTTATCCTTTAAATCCCAAATTTACAAATATTGCTATATTTAAAACCTGTTAGGTCTTTAATAAAGGAGGAAAAAGGTGGATCTAAGTCAGAGAAGTATCTTCTAAACTTGAAGAGTCTTAATTTTAAACAGTTACTTGTCTGGCCAAGGATTTTCTTGTCAACAAACTTAAACAATAAAGCGTTCTCTCATTTCAGTCAACACATGCTGTAGCCGTTTACAGGAGGGCCTGGGTCACGAGCCGATCTGGCAGCCGCTGGGGTCTGGCTGCTGGGATCCAGGCTGAGCCGCTCTGATGGCTGTGGCCTGCTCTCCCTCCAGCGTGTTTGCTGCAGCGGAACATCCTCGTCGTTTCTTTACAGGTGGCTGGACCAGCAGGTCGCTCTGCAGGATGGTGAGAACGCTGCTCTTGCAGTTCGGTTATACCTGTGTGGACTTTAGAGGTTCTAGAAAGTAGTTTTGCCTAAACATGAATAAAAGCTGGTTCTCAGAGTTGACTTCCTTCCTTTCTTAATATCTGATACTTGCTGTGTGATCTGACAAGGGGATTGAGCACAGATCAGTACATTTGCAGATGACACCAAGTTATGTGGGAGTG
>NW_010402060.1:0-266 GCF_000710305.1 Buceros rhinoceros silvestris
GGCCCCCACCCTCCCCCCGCCGCTTCCCTGGGCCCTAAACCGCAGCTGGAGGAGCTGTATTGGATGTCGGGCTACCAGCATCACCTCAATCCCGAAGCTCTCAACCTGACACCGGAGGACGCGGTGGAAGCGTTGATCGGGGCCCCTCACCATCATCATCATCACCATCAAGGTTACGAGCCTTTCCGACCTCAAGCTTTCGGTGGTGAGGAGCTACCACCGGCCGCCCATCACCATCCCGGCCACCACCATCCTCATCATCCCCA
>NW_010402061.1:0-1683 GCF_000710305.1 Buceros rhinoceros silvestris
CTGCCCGTTGGTTACCCAGCCCTGGAGAGGAGTGGGATGGCCTTCAGCAGCAGAGGAAGCCCTGTGACACCCCACCCTACCCCAGTCCTGCCCTGGTTTTGTCTGCACATGCTGCTAGGAAGAAGCGCAGGGCTAACAGCTCTGCTTGGGTTGGGACAGCCCTTCTCCGGGAAGCCAGCTCCTCCAGCCTGCCGTCCTTCCAGCTGTTGGAAGAGCCTCAGCGTTGTGGGCCCATCACCCAGAAACTTCTCAGAAACCTAAAGAAAAAGAGAGAAGGTCTCAGCTGTGTCGGCATGGAGGGGAGGGCAGGGGTCCCTCCGGGCCAGGTCCCTCCTGGGGTATTACCTAGGAGAAAGCACAGCCCAAACCTGCCATAGGAATGGGCACACAGGATGGAGCATGGCCAGCCCTGCCTCTCGCTGGTGTGACTCCACCACCCATGACCCTCCTTGCCCCTTTAGGGGTCTCTGAAATACGGTCCTTGCGGCAAGGAGCCAAAGCAGCCTCCGTGCGTGAGGCTGCAGCTGTGAGGAGAACCCTCTTCTTCCCCTGCTCAGTCATTGGCCCACGGTGCTCAGCACCAAGCTCTGAGAGCACGGAAGAATGAGGGTTAAATGGGATTTAATGAAAATACCGGCACTACCATGGCAGGGAGCACTGGCGTTGCACGGGCCGCACCTCCTTCCGTCAGGGCATGAGGTACCCTCTGCCCATTGGGAAGGATCATGGCACGGACAGCCGCGGTGATTCCACCGCAGGGCAGCCTGGCGGGGTCTGCTCGGGAGGCTCTGCACTCCCCCAGGAGCCCACGACACTCAGGCTTCGAATCCCAAAGACTCGTAATTTCCTTATTATTTTAAAACCAATCTTATTTAACGCAGTAAGGCGAGAGTTGCAGAGTTACTCAGTATTGATCAGAGAAAGGCTGGACCGTGGAGACAAGATCCATGTTGCTATGTGTGGCTTAGCAACATATAAATGTATTCAAACAGAATAATGAAATTATCGTGGGGAAACAAAGCAGCCATCACTTGAAGAGATGGAGGATGTGGAGGCCTCTTGGAGCTCTTGTTTGCCAAGACAAGGAAGACGGTACTTATTGTTTGTGCAAATATGTGAACCCCCCTCCCCGGCCGTCCCCTGCTCACATAAAGGGTGTAATGAATCCGAGCCGCGTGCTCGCTGCGGCGCACAGCTTTGTACAGCTGCGCTGTGGCTCATTATTGCCGAAACGTGCGGCCCCTCCGAGTGAATTGAGTCCTTGCGGGGGGAGTCCTGATAATATTGGGGGTGGGGAGGGAGCCCTTGCCTGCCTGCCGGCTGCAGCCACGCTGCAGAGACCCTCGTTTCTGTGGTTATAAAACTGCTCTGGTATTTAGCTGGATCTCATCACCCTCATCCTCACACGTGTTCAGGCACCACTCGCTGGGAGCCCATCCCACCTGCCCCCACGGACCCCCTGGCTGCCTCTCGCACTTGAGGCCAGCGCGATGCCCTCAGCTCTCACAAGAGCATGGCGCAGAGCAGAGGTGGATCCCATCCCAGAGCCAGCGCAGCTTTGCTGGGAGATTGTAAACAAGTCATTTAAACTCGAGTCTCCCACCAGTGCCCCAGGTCCAGGTACTCCCCCTGCCAGCCAGCTCTCCCCGCTGGACTGGGGCCGGGGGGCTCCTCCCGGCTCTC
>NW_010402061.1:1762-3593 GCF_000710305.1 Buceros rhinoceros silvestris
TCCTGGCTCTCTGCTGCCGGTACAGCACAACTTTCACAAGAGCTGGCTGGATTTTCAAAGATACTGGGGCAAAATATGTCTCTTTTCATTGAACTATTTGGGAGAAAACAAACAGAAGAGGAGAAGCAGCCGTGTTTGTCTCCAGCTCTCCACCCAGCACACAGGTTTATGGTTGTCCCCAAGAGCTGTGCAGCAGTCTGCTCTGCTGAGCACGCTGTGAAGATGGGAGCCTGTGCCACGCCGAGCTGTCCTGGGCTCTTCCAGGCATTCCTACAGCAGGGTATTACTGCCTTGTATTATTTTTTTAATAGCTGGAAGCACTTGCCTTCAAGCCCGGCACCTCGGAGCAGCTCAGCGTAGCCAGCACACGCGCTGTGCCGCGCGCCGGCCTGCACATACACAAGTGTGCAGAGGAGAGCTCTTCTGGTTCAAGGAGATCTTCTCGCTCACCCCTGGCTGAAGGACTGCCCAGCCAAGGGCTTCGTCGCCCCGGGGTGCGCAAGGAGCCGCTCTCGGTGCTAGCAGAGGGCGGCCCTGCACAGCGCTGCCCTGCACCCACCAGCTGCCTCCACAGCCCTGGGCGTGCGAGAGGACAGGCGCCGAGCCCAGCCCCACGTCCCCACCACCCCTGAGCAGAGCCAGGCTTTCAGAAATACAGCGAGGGCTTACCTGAGCGAAGAAAACCGAACTAAACCACCCGCCTCTTTGCACCGCTAGCGTTTAATTACACACGTGGATAGACTGAAATATGCCGGAGCAGGTGAGGGTGAGAGTGTGGGAGGACAGAGCACAAATGCATGTGCTGGGTGTAGGTCGTGCTGTCTCTGAGACCCCTCTCCTACGCCTGAAATGCCGCAGCACATTCACTCCCGGGTGCCACCGTTTCTGCCTTGCTCATGTGTCCACTGTGGGCAGGAAAGCTCCGATGCTTCTGGGTGGCATCGTCTCGAAAATAGTCTAAGCATGCCCTGCTTAGACACTTGAAGTGGAGCAAAATCAGAAACCTGCTAATGCACTGCTTCCTTTGACAAAAGAACATGTAACAATGCAGGAAAAATAATATCAATCTATCCTCGGTGCTCCTTCACTGCACCGTCTGTTTGAGTGACTCCATCCAGAGACTGCACTGAGTGCTGGGAGTACTCGGCAGTGGCTGGTAAAAAAACAAAGCTCAACGTGCTACGCCGGTACCCAGCGGAGCTGCTGCCTGCCCGGAGCCAGGCAGGGCCGGCAGGGAGGGAGCAGGTCACTGTGGCTGGCCAGATCTCCCTAGCACTGCAGCTGAGCAGAGGTCTGGGGCTTAGGAGGGATTTCTGGTTTTAATTCTACCCACCTCCATGGTGACATTGGCCTTTCTACAACCTGAAACAGAAGAAGCTAAATGGCTGCTTTTAAGCTCATAAATCCAGCCCTGTCTGAACATCCCACCCTCCCTGGCTCCCCCTCTTTGGGAACAAGGCACTTCTAACACCCGCCAGCGCTTTCTGCAGCAACTGCTGTTTAAAATACCCCGTGGCAGCAAAGAGCTGCTGCCACCCCTCAAAGCAGCCCAGGTCTCACCAAGCAGCAAGGTGTGCCGGTCCCTGCTGCATCCCCAGGACTGGCCGTGCTGAGCTGTACAGCTGGAGAGCTCAGCATCAGGTACCTGCAGGTACCCACCGCCCCTCCGCTGCCTGCCAAGGCCCCAGACCTGCAGCTGTCACAGAGGGTCCTGGGGAGCCAGGGTGCAGCAAGCTGTGGACATGGAGCAGCAGCAAGAAAGGCATGGAGAAATGGGGACAAAGCAGGTGGGTGCCCTGAGATGGGCACCCTCGGCTGAGCCACTCGCGCT
>NW_010402061.1:4147-9115 GCF_000710305.1 Buceros rhinoceros silvestris
CCAGCCCCCTCCCACCGAGCCGCCACACAGGCTGGAAACTGGAGCCCTCATCCCAGTGCCCAAGGGACAGGCGCCTCGCGGAGTCCCCTGGGCACAGCTGCACCCCTCGGCAGTGCCAGGGCGATGAGCTGCCACCCCACTCCACACACCCAGGACACTGCTGGAGACCACGGGAAACCCAAGGCAAGGAGGCGAGAGGACTTCCTGCCCCGTGCTGCGGTGGGAAGAGCACGGCCAAGCCTGCGCTCCCTGCTCGAGTGATGGTTAATGCTCTGTGAGGTGTGAAACTCCTGCTCCCAGCCCAACCGCAATAAATATCGCCAAACAACATTTAAAGAAGCTGAAACACAAAGAACATCTCATCTGTGTTTGTATCTCCACTCGCTCAGTGTTTTGTCATTTTAAGTGTTTTCGAACGTTTTTAAGTAGCATCTTCTCTTCATCCAAACTATTGTGCAGCTGCCAGTGACATTCTTAATTCACGGCTGCTCCGGCGAGTGCCATGACTCAGCCACGGAGCCAGAAAAACAGCACCCATTTATATAACTAACCGGCACTGAAAGCGGCACCCATCCAGGGCAGGGGAGCGACCGGCTCTGCCGTGAAGATGGGGCCTGGATGGAAACCCCCCGGCTGCCTCGGCACCGCGGGGCTCCCTCTGACTCCGAGGGAGCACCGAGAGCTGTGCTGCTGCGGCACAGACCTGCACGGGCAGTGGGGCCGTGCCCCCTCTCGTGATGAAAATGCCATATTGAAGCAGCAAAGATCGAGCAAAGTCCTCGGTGACCCTCACACAGAGGAAAGCGCTTTCTGTCTCTGTCTGCTGGGAAATGCCATGGCCTTGGCATTTAGGAGATCTGCTGCCTCCTAAAGCTCCCTGTCTTAGGAACCTCGGGCCCCTGGGCTAATCCCCCTGCCCACATCTTGCATCTGGTGCCAGGAGCTTAGCCCTGGTCCCGGTTTACACAGCAGAACCTGGCTGGCTGAGAAAAGCATCCCCTGCCGATGAGCCGCCATCGGTGTTCAGCACGGGAGGAGGAACAGCATTAACCACAGTATAAATCATGGAAGATGAAAATATGGATTTTACTGAGTGGCTTCAAAACGATATGCCAGCTAAAGAAGTATTATCTATTGGATAAATAAGAGCTGTCTATGTGACACAGGTTTTCAAAGGATAAATATTAGAGAGGGAGAGAGAGATCCTTCAGTGAGAGACTCATGAAAGTAGTGCTGGATTTTATTCTGAGGAAATTACAGCACTTGTATGTCAAGTGCACAAGAACTGATGATCATTTCAATAGTGGGAGATGGAAGTGCTATCAGAGTAGTCAAATTTAAATTGTTCCCTGCTTTAGGCCATGCCTCACTGAGCTCTACATCCCCCTCCTGCAGGCAGCACGACCCAGCCAGCCCTCCCTGTACAGATGCAGCTTGCCCACCGCAGGGACAGCAAACCCCTGCTGCCTGATTTTAATTTCTGTCCCAGCAGAAGTCTCCTGCCTCGCTCCATACCACCCTCTGCTTGGTGCTTTCCCGGCTCCAGTTCACCGGCTCCTTCTGTTCCCGTATGGCCCTGCTACAAGCCCCCAGCCAGCACAGCAGTGCGGCCGGTTCCCCATCGGCTCAGGGGCGAGCTCCCGCCTTCAAAACTGTTCTGGGGCCTCCTCCTCGCCTGCCCCCAGAACAACGCTCCCCCCTGTTGTCCTCTGCTGCCTGTCGCTGTCCAGGCCACCTCCAGCTCAGGCAACTGCCTCCTGAGCCAGACCCTGCCCTTGCAGCAGAGCCAAGGTCACTGGCCAGGGGCTCCTGCCCTCCAGCCCACCCTGTTCTCCATCCTACGCTCCTACACAAGACAGCAAACAGTTGTATCCAGCTTGACTACCAGGAGTGGCCACTATGGGCATGAAAACACACATCTCAAATGATTTAAATGACCTAAATCAGTACGCTGCTAATAGTGAGTATGTGTTTAATAAACCAGAGTCTTCAGGGTGCGTATCAAAAGCTCCTTGGTTTTGCCAGGCGGAGTGTGTCTGGGCTGGCCCTCAGGAGGAGAGCATGGACACTGTGCTAACATACTGCCTGGTCCCTCATCAGCACTCAGCAACGTCTGTAACGCCTTGGGACAGCGGGGATTGACGTCACCCTCAGCCTGTGCACAGGGTGGATGAGTCAGGCACTCCTGGGACTTGCTCGAAAGCCCTGAATTCATGCCAGAGCTGGTAACACTACCAGGAGCCCCTCACTGGAGCCGTCAGACCCCAGTCCTGTGTAACTACTGTGCTCTGTGAAGGCTGAAGGTGGAACCAAACCAGAACACATTACATACCGGTCTCTCGGGTGACATAATTGATGAAATCCCCATGGGAATTCTGGCTCCAAAATTTCCTAGGGGTGGAACAGCACAGTGAGTTTGGAGACTAAAGAGTAGAAATATTCATTCACAAAGAACTGGGTGCTTTGCGTCCCCTAAGAATCTCCCCTGAAGCAAAGGGACCAAACGGGTTACCTGCCTAATTGCACCTGCAGACTGGTTGGAGCATGTAGCACCTTTTTGCCCAGAAGCTAAAAACTCTTTTTCCTACTGCCTCCTTTGCCTCCCCTTCTCCAGGCGATTCAGGTAAGACACGGGAGAATGCAATGCTGCTTAACACGGTGATGAGACCCCTCTGCCCGCACCCAGCCAGCCTGAGGGCACAACCTGGCCCCTCCGAGATCCGCGTGGACACAGTTCCTGCCTCCCTGGGAATCCGTCATCCTGTGCCACATTTGCAGCACCAGACCCCAGGTGCTCACACAGGCACAGTGTGCGAGGGAGTAACCACAGTCCCAAGTGACCAAGCACTGGAATTCAAACCTTGAGAATAACATTTTAGCAATGACAACCCTCTTTACCTTTGGTGGTGATGTTCTTCACTGGAGGGTCTTTCTGCACAGGGCTCGACAAGGTGCTCTCAGCTGTGGAAGGACTCAGTTTCCCTGTCTCCCAGGAGATTGTGTTTCTTGGGCTGGATAAGTAGTTGATGGGATGGGAGCAGTTCTGTAATGACATGGAAGAGATCAGGACAGTGAAAATTGCAACGTGAGACTTTGTTAGATCCAGGTCCTGCTCTAAGGATTGATTTCATCTGCACTGCGGTCCCTGGGACCTTGAGTCCCACCCCACCCCGGTACAGCAGCTGCCTAATCCGGGTAGCTTATCTCTGGGTCTGCATTGTCCAACAGGACTGAAAGAAAGGGAGACAAACAATAAGAAAACATGAGACTTCTTTCCAACATCATCTCCCCAAAGGAGTCCAAACATACATCTAGGGCCCTCCTCTGGTGGGTGCATGATGAACGAAGTGGGCAGCAGGGCTCCCTGGCAACTTACTGTGAAGGAGAGTGCTTTCTTCTTGTCCTTCATCCTCTGGATGGCATTCCTCACCTGGAGCAGAACAAGGACATTAGAGAGGGCCACAGCAGCTCTAGCCCACCACAAGATTCTCCAGCAAGTCATGGAGAAAAAGCGACCACTGTTCCAGAAGCACAGTCAGGGCTATGCTGCCTGTTGACCTACTGCAACCCCAGCTACCCCCTTGACTGCTGAAGAACAGTCGCTGTGATGAGTGCTGAGCCCCAGGCAGGGCTGTCTCTTACCTCGCTGTTATAGACTGCGTAGACCAGGAAGATGTACAGGCCCTGAAAAGGAGAGAGCACAGGGAGGGTTAGAGACACACGGCTGGTTTGTGCTGCTTCGCTGGGAGGAAGGAATTTAATGAGCACTAGAATGAGCGAGGACCGGGCTAAGGGGCACAGATTGTGGGCACGGCACAGTGAGGGACAGCTGGGCAGGAAGGACCTTCCTTAAAATAACGCTTGAGACCTGGCTCTTCACAGAGAGTCCAAAGGAGAGATGGCTCCTGCCCCGGTTCCTCTTCTTCCTCCTCTCCCCTCCTATCATTTGGGGGGAGCAGGCATCCCTCACTGGGCCCTCAGCTTCCTGACCACGAAGCTCTCCCACACTCCCATTCACTTGTGCATACAAAATCCCCCAGGAAACACCTCCTTCAGATCTCAGAAGCAGAAACCACCAGGAATTAATTGCTAGGGGAACTGAAATCTGGGAAGCAGACCTCCCTTCCCACTGAGCATCCACCCTGGGGGAAGTGGCTTTCACCAGTCTCCCACAGACCAAGTGCAGCGTGATGCAGGGGACAGTCCCTCTACCCCATGCAGTGACAGACCAGAGCGTTAACAGGACCCTTGGACCCCAATTCAGTCGGGTACAGACCCACAGGCTTTGCTCAGCCCCAATCTGCACAACCCTCCTGACGGGGTTCCAGCAGCACAGTCGCTGCCACCCACTGCCTACTCGCCAAACCGTCACCTCGTATGCACATGCCCAGGACCAGCGAGCAGTGACATGCTCTGCCTCGACCAAACGCTCGGCCACAGCTTTGTGCCCAGGGCTGGTGCTGGATGTGCTGAGGGAAAGCGCCCGGGGCAGGGCTGGAGCGAGCATTGCCTGGAGGCCACAGCCCGGGGCTAATTACAGCTCCAGACCCACGATTTTGGCCTTAAGGCAGCCCTATCTGGCCCACCAGATTTATGTTAGATCTGTGGGGTGTTTGTTATCGCAGCTAGATAAATCAGCTGCAGCAAGAAAAGTAATCCATCTTGTCTTCAATGAGCCTTGCTCTTCATCTGCGAGCTCTTGGCAGGCGTAATGGTAGCAGTACCCTGGCGCCGTGCCACGACCTGTCCTTCAGCCAGCAATGCTGGTCACTCCCCCAGACCACATTTCTGGTCGGGCTGCCAAGGCAGGTCTTCCTTGAAATAATCATTCTGGATGAGCGTGGGGAGGGGGGAGCGGTGAGGCTGGCTGGGAGGAGAGCGAGGAAGGAGAGGAGACCCAGCTGTAGCAGTGGGCGGAAGTGGAGCTGTGACTGTGGAGGAACCCGCTCCTGCCTGTGCTCCTGCCTG
>NW_010402061.1:9276-9664 GCF_000710305.1 Buceros rhinoceros silvestris
CTCCTCTTGGCCACAACATGAGCAGCTCCCCGCTCATGGTGGCTGGGTGTCTACAGACAAGAGCAGAATGAGATGGATGCTCCTGCCTGGAGTCCATCTGTCCTGCTGTGCTCCACACTCCCCAGCTGGGAGCAAAGCTGTCTCCTGGTCCCCTCGCACTGGAGATGGGTGAGATCCCTGCTCTGAGCCAGCCTCAGGACCATCCTTCCAGCTCTGCAAGTTCAGAAGAAGCCAGCAGGTTTTACCTACCCACCTCCACCCGGCACTGGGTGCTTGGCAGGGGGTCAGTGCTGCTGCCTCCAAAATCATGGGCTGGAGGGAAGGGGCTGCTGCCTGCTCGCCAGCCTGTGGGCCAGCCACTGCAGCCACCCCTGGTGCAGAACCACGC
>NW_010402061.1:9738-15942 GCF_000710305.1 Buceros rhinoceros silvestris
GGCCCAGCCACTGCAGCCACCTCTGGTGCAGAACCACGCCGTGTGGCTTTTCAGTCACTCGGCTGAGCTCCTGTGCTGCCTGGTTGGAGAAGGAGTTGTCACGTTTGGTGTCGACACACAGAGCAGCCTTGAAGACAGGCTTTGCTTTCCGCAGACAAGCAGAAAGCAGCCAAACGAACAAACAGCCCCAGCAGCAAACCCCCGTGCACAAGGCTCGCGCGTGGAGAGGCACGCTGGCCTTAAAGGACATTCCGAGACGACCCATCAGACAGCCAGCAAAGGGGCTGAAATGGGACGGCTTTGTCCCTGCTTTCTCCCAACTCCAGAGCTTCCCACCAGTGTTCCTCTTCCTGGGGTAACCTGCAGAGTGACCTGAACTCGGTAACGCAGGGACAGAGGCAAACGAGCACAGCATATTCATGGGCAAACCCTCGACTGTCTGTCCACACAACAGCCACAGCTCCCACCGAGCTTTAGCAGAACAGAAAACCAAAAGCAGCAGTGGCTTAGAAAGCAAAGGAAGAAAGCAAATCCTGATCCAGCAACCCCCTTGGCTCCTACCTCACCCAAGTGGTCGTGGTCATGGTTTGTGAGAGAGAGTCTCAAGGGATGATTCACCGAGGACACGTTTCTTAATTTCAGGAGTTATTAAAAGCCCCACATGCCCATCCCCACACTAGGACAGCCAGCACCCCACAGCCCCGCTGCGTGCATCGGCGATGGAGTGAGCCGTGGAGGATGAGGGCTGGGCACGGACACCGTCAGGCCACAGACAAGGAGTATTAGCAGTCACTGCACCGGGGAACTTGTCACGGGGTTTCCCTTGATGATGGCACTGGGTGTGGAAGGAAGAGCAGCCCTGAGTGCTACTGGAAAGCAGCTCTCCTGAAGACTGCCCAGGCCTGAGATCCTCAGCAGGACCCCTCTGCTGTGATCTACGTGCTCATGGTTTTACAGCATGAACACTGAAGCAAGGCAGAGGAAGACCGCGAGGACGGGGCTGGGACGCTGTGCTCTGATCAGCCTCTCTGCTGCTGCTGCTGGAGTTCACCCAAACGGGGAACTGTTTTCCCCTGTGGATGAAAAGATGCTGGTGCTGTTGTCAGCTCTGCTCACCTCATCTCCTCATGGCACGGAGTCTGGCGTTCTTTTCTGCCCAATAACCTAAGCATGGCGTGAGGAGGCAAGGAGCACCGATGCTGTATTTAATTACAGTTTGGACAGGCCTCTCGCCACCCTTCTGATATCCTTAACAGCAGAGAGGCGGCCCTTGTCTGGCCTTGGAACAGCCCCATCTGAGAGCTGACGGATGTGCGTGAGCAGCACCCGGGTGCTGGACCAGCGCCAGCCACAGGCAGAACAGCCCTGGAGCAACCACCCATCTCGTGCACGTGGTGATAATGCCTGCGTTTCACCCTTGGAGCGCTGGGCCAATGCACGCTGAGACCGGCCAAGTGTGCCAGAGGGAAGCACTGCGAACTCTGCTGCTCCATAAGCAAAAGCTACAAGAGAAGCCAATTTCTGCTGAATCCAAAGAAAAAAAAAGGGAGGTGGGGGTGGACAAGTCTTTGGATCCCAGTAGTTTGGAGGGTGGCACCCCATTGTTCTCTTGACTTGGGTCCCTGGGATAGGATTTGTCCTCAAGCACTGGGCAAGGCACTCTGAAAAACATCCCTGTGAATACCCAGTGCAAAGGGACAGGCCTGAGTGTGGGCTACCCCCAGGCGCTCTCTGGGCTTGGCCCAGGGGCTGGACTGAGCCCACCCGTGTGTTCCCCGGCTGGCTCCCTGCCACCGCTGGCTCCCTGCCTGCAGAGCCCCACGGCCACCTCGGACCGAGCAGCGGTGTTCAGCGCTTCTCTGGCTCCATCTACAGCTGCTTTCTCTCGAGGTTTGGAAACCTGCTGCCAACAAGGGGCTGAGGCTTCAAATCACAGGTGTCAAGCATGTGTTCAGGGAGTTTTTGTCACCATGTGCCCCTGAGTTCCAGATATCCTGAGGTCCTGAGAACTGCCCTACCGCAGTGCGGCACTGAGCGCCCCTGGCTGCTGCGTCGAACACAATTTGCTTTGTTCTCTTGACCACATATAGGCGGGTTAAAATTTTAAACTCTTTGGATGAAAGCGGTAAACTCAGAAGCAAATATTAAGTATTGCTTTACACACCAGGGTTACTTTCTGTCCTGCAGAGACCGCTGTTAGTAACTAACATATAACAACTGGACTCTACTCTACGGTAGCATTCAGGAGTCACAGCCATGGCCCTAGAAGACTCCAAGACAAGCAAACAGCCTTAAAAATGTACCCAGATGCTACCCAAGGAAGAATGAAGAGGCTGAAGGAGATGACATGACTCACCCAAGGTCTTGCAATTCAGAGCTAGAAACAGCACACGCACTTCCAGCCTCCCCGCGCGAGGCTCTGATCACCAGCCCACATCACAATCCGTTCCACCTAACACTCCTGCATCCCCTCAGATTCCAGTGCACTGCTCACCGGGCACTGGGAGCATCCCTGGGGACTGGCTGCACGGCTGCAGACAATACAGAATTTTAGCAGTAAAGATTTTCAGCAGTAAAGATTTTCAGTCCTTGATTCTTAATTCTTCTCTCGTGTCTCTGCCGTAAAGCTGACTTCAGGCAAAGGGAAGGTGGTTCTGCCTGTACGGTTCTCTGCGTATGAACACAAACCAGCTGGAAAACACTCATCCTAGAACACACTCCAACTAAGCAGCAGTCAAGCACACCATAGCTGGAGGTGACCTTTGAGACACTCTCTGTGGACAGCCCTGTTCTGACAGCGATGCTGGCACACACGGCCCACCCCTACCCTGCAGGAATGAGGTTCAAACGGCAGCCGGGATGGCATCCCGTTAAACTGGACTGCTACCATTTTAATTAAAACTCTCATGAAGTTCCCCACAAGCATGTCAGTTTGGAAGCGTCGCTTTGAAACCATGCTAGTGTCAGCAAACCTATCAACCAGGAGAAAGAGGATTTGAACTGGAAAGCTGTGGCACCAGCAAGGCACTCCAGAGGAGAGTCTGTCTCCAGAGGCTGTCCTGACTATGAGGACAGGCAGAGCACAGCGAAGCACAAGAAACCGCCAATACTTGCTTGACTGTGATGTGAGGGTCCAGCTGGTACAGGGCTCACCTGGAGGGAGTTCAGCACGATGAAGACATAGGCACAAACGATGCTGAGGTGGACAAGGACCCCACACGCCCAGGTCAGCCCCAGCACAGGCAGCAGCACCAGGACGGGCTTGGCTGTGGCCCTGTCAGGAAGAAGAGCTTGGAGTTACCTCGACGCATTTCCAAGCTGAAACACTGTGCACTGGCACCTCCCTCCCAGCCGCCAGCTCTCCATGGGTGTCCCTGTCGTGCCCTGCCCCTGAGCCCAGCGTGTCCTGACAAAGCACCCCCAGCCTGCCAACCGTCCTTCCTGGCTCTGCAGACCCTGCCCAGGGTCTTGCCATGATCTGCCTGGGGCATCTGCACTAGGTTACAGAGCTCAGGGGTGGATCTGTCCTGAAAAGAGCTCCACAGGTTTAGGAGCACCCTGGCCTGCATCTTGCAGTTCAGGAGAAACTTTCCTTGTCTCCATGCTGGAGACAGCTCTCCTCCCCCAGCAAGTGCTTCTCAGATAATGTGTCCACCAAGAGGCACCCGAGATGGTAGCTGTGGAATGAATTCCTGTGCAAACAAAATTAGTTAAGAGGGGAAAAAACCAAACATTTCACCCCCCAGCCCCCAGTATGCCAGCTCTGCACTTTATTTATCACTGAGAGTCAGCAAGAAGGGAGCTCTTTGGCGTCATTAGCCATGAGAAAACAGCTATTTCCCCCCCAATTTCTGCTACAAGGAGGGCTTCTGTATTTGTTTAATTAGCATATGGATGTCACCCTGCCCTCCAGCTATGCCCTATCTTCATGCTTCTGTAAATTTGGGCAAATTTATTTATGATAGAGGGGAACAATGCATGTCTAGCAGGGGTATCTGGCGCCAGCTAACAACAATAAAGATTCGCAGAGGGTGATAAAGTAATGACTCGAGCAGCAGTTTTTAGAGGTCTCTCTACATTGCCTGATTAAGAAGTCCACACCGCCTCTCCTTCCCCATGTATGTAATCCCCACCGCGTTACTTTTGACCCCAAAATCCCACCAAGTCCCAAAGTCATACAGAAAATGCTTCTGATAATGTCAAAACCCCTGCACCTCTACAGCTGGCACCCTGCTGCAGGCACACACAAGTGCTGAGGACAGCATGGGTGCGAGACAAGTTCGGTTACAACCTCTTCAAACTGCAAAGTTCTGCGAGGCGGAGGGGAGCCGCTTCGGTGGCTCAGAAGTCTATAAAAGTCCATGGGAACTGGGCATTCGATCGGGTCCCTGCCTTCCTCAAAACGCCCACGCTCGCTGTCACCACTGCAGACCACGGGGCTGTGCTCACAGCAGCCATTCCCAGACCCAACCTGCTGTGCCTGGTGATGCCACTGCACCCAGAGCAGCTTTGATTTCAGCAGGTGCTGCCAAGGGCCCCCCATCCCCCAAAATGCTGAGAATTAGGTGTGCAAGCGCAGATGTGGGAGTGCAGCACCGGATTCCCCAGGCTGGAATTGCTGTCTGGGCTTCTCAGTGCCATAGACATTTGAGCAGATGTATGGACATTTAGGTGATGCACCCTTACCCCGGAGGAGAAAATCCCTTCTGCCCCAACCCCCCCAAATCATGGTCTTTCACTTTGCCAAGGCAAAGCCTCTCAGCTTAACAGTAATTCTGCCACTTCATACCCGGAGCAGCCACAGCTGGGAAGACCAGCTCCTCCCCTGCTCACCATAGCTGTATCCCAATCTGGTTCTCCAGGCTGCTGTTGGGTGTCAACATCTTTGATCTCCTGCGAGCACTGGACACAGTCACCATCACCACCCGGCACAGCACAAAGGTGTTCACCTGTCAGAGAAGAGCCCTTGGACCAGTAACCCCCTGTACCCTCAGCTCCAGTGGGCTGAGTCCTTTCTCCTGGGAACTCAATAACTGAGAGCCGGAATTTGGGGAGAAACGTATCCCTCCTGAGACAGCAGTGAATAAAATCATTCATAGAGCTATTGACACAAGTGTGAAATCTATAAAACTTATCTCAAAACTTCTACAGAACATCTTTCCTGCGAAGCGTCTCTTCCAGACCCCTTCCACACTGCACCTTTTTCTGCTACTGTGTTGTCTAATGATACTGATACTACTTAAAATCAGACCTTTGGTTAAGGCAATGTCAGTCAACCTACACATTTACCTACAGTCCTAATTTAACAGCCATACAAGCAGAATTTTCTTCAAACATTTTTTTTCTATCAAAAAGCTGCTTTGGCTGAAGAGATTTATTTGTGTCATGAAAGAACATACAAAGCATCTAAAAAAATTCTCCTGTAAAGCAGCAGGCACAATGAACCCTGCGAGCAAGTACCCTGGCTGCAGAAGTGCTGACACCCCTGACTCTGCAACACCTCCCTAAAACCAGACACCAAGGAATCACACCTTCCCGGCAGGTGCGGGCACTTACGGCCAGGATGAAGAGAACGGGCCCCACAAAGGCCCAGATGACGTTGGTCTGGACGTTCAGCCAGCAGTGGTTGTCTGCCACATACTTGTTAAAGGAAGTCGCAAGGGTCACACCCACGATAACGACTGGAAGGCCTGCAGAAAAAATGTCCAAATTAAACGCCAGGAAAAGCAGAGATGACCCACGGAGGTCAGCTGTGCTCTAGACAATTGCTTCAAACCCCCCTGAGCAGACACGCTCCAGTGTGAGCCCAGCTCAGCCTCCAAAACCCCACGAGCAACATCAATTCACAGCAGCTGAGACCTGCCCCGGCTCCGTGAGACCAGATTTACACGCTGTCAGCATCACTCTCCCAGGTATAAACCATTCCAAGTCCTGAGTCCCGATCAAAGCAATTTACTGCTCAGATTGCTTTTTTAACAAAATGGACAATCAAAGACATAAAGCAATCCAAAATATTTGAACCATTTTCCCAATGACCATCTAGGTGTGTGGTTTGCAACGAGCACTGACTAAAGAGGCACCTCTTTGATATGAAACTCAGCTTATTCAAATGAATTTTATGTCCCTAAAGGGTTCACTCAGAATAAGGCGTGCTTAGTTCCAGACCGTATTTCTATTTTGATCGCTTTTTTTTTTTTTTTTTTA
>NW_010402061.1:15992-19941 GCF_000710305.1 Buceros rhinoceros silvestris
GCTTTGTTGCAGACCTTTTTTTTATTTTTTTCGCGTTTTTTTTTTTTTTTTTAACTCTTGGTTTTAGAAAAACAACAGAAATGCTTTTCAACTTATTCCAAGACTGGTCATTTGACACATAAAGGTAAGAAAGCCTCTGCAGAGCAGTGGTACCCGCCTCACATTCTGAATCAACCCAAACATTCTGGAGTCTCTCCTACTGAAACTTCTGCTAGAGGGAAAATGTCACATTTTTCTGCAGAGGAGTCTGTAGATACCCCAGCCTGTCGCATAGTAGAACTTCATTCTCCGGTCTTCGCTCATGTTGACTGCTACCACTTTGCTCCACAGGAGCAGCCCCTCCACCAGCATCCACGAAAAGGCTGCCATGAAGAAGAGATGAAGGCAGGCAGTGACCACAAAACACATCACCTGGAGAGAAGTGAAATCACACTCTGTGTCAGGAGGAGGAGTCCTCCTGAGTGTGAGTGCTCAGGAGGAAGAAAACAACCTGAAAATTATGCTGCAGAATGTGCAGAAATGTATTTAAACATCCACCAGCACCAGGTTAAAACTGCAGCGCATGAGTAGTCCAGCTGCTGCAGCTCACACCATTGCGTCTGCGTGACCACCTCATGCCACAGAGGACAGCAACTTTTCCTGCAGTTCCTGGGCTTCCCTTGCAGGTCTCTCATCTCAGAGCTGCTTGATCCAGCCCTGGGATGTGGCAGAGGCCGCAGAAAGGGACAGAACTGTATGATGCTCTTTTATAACTACTTAAATTTCCTGAAGGATGCTTTTTGTCAGAAACAAACTGTTAGAAAAAAGAATTTGCCCCACAGCTTACACAGTGTATGTACGCACATCTCCCAACACAGAGTCACGATTCTTTCCTAGATGCTTTAATAAAAGGCATTCACTTCTGTCCGGTTTGCTCTGACACTAAGGCTTGAGCAGGGCTGGTTCCTGCCGGCCCAGCAGGACGCTTTCTGGTGAGCTTACCTGGTTGGTCTTGGCCAGTTCACTGAACACGAGCAGAGCTTCTGCTGCAGCTAACGCAAAGATCAGGTTCTTGTGCACGGTTGTTCGTTCACTCTTGGGGACGCTGAGGAAGGAGAGAGGAAGCCCTCAGCTGCAGGCAGATGGAAGGGTGCACGTGTGCTCACTAGTCCTTGCTGGGCTGCGAAGACCTGCCTGGGTGACCTGCAATCTCTGCTACTCACTGCAAAGACAACAGGCCAATGAGCAGGGACTACCCTGCTGTGCAAGCACTTGGGTACGGCTGCTCAGACCTTGGCCAGTGCTCCAAGGAACAGGCAGCAGGGAGGACGTGGAGGGAGTCACTGCTGTGCTCACAAGGGAGAGCTCTGTGTTTGCCCAGTGACATAGAACAGTTGGCAATTGAAGAAATTGTCTTTGCTCCATTTATTTTATAAAAACTAACTCTAGCAGAGCAGATTTTATGGTAAACATTGTCATTGATAACAGTCTTTCCACAGACACTCAGCTCATACAAGCATCTCCACAGAAACGAGCAGCCCCGCACCCCCTCCCTAGCCAACGACAACTGCTTCCCTCCCTCCCCTCTGCCACCGACCACCAGCGCAGCTCCCCAGCCTCTCCCCACGCACCTGCATCACTCCTTGCTGACAAGGGACACCTTGTTTGTGTGCTTGTTCTGAAGCAAAACAGCAAACAAGAAATACAGGGAAGGCTACAAGTGTCAAGACTTTTCTTACCCAACTGCCAAGAATAAAATGAAGGTAACTATCAAGGCACAGAAAGAAACTCCACATCCAACAAAAGTCAAGGTCTGCAGCGTGAGCTCCTCCTTGGCAGTCCTCTGCCCCATCCATGAAACAACAGAAGACACAACCCCCCCACAAATTAACCACAGACTGCTGGTGGTTCTGGCACCCGCCCCGCAGAGCGGCAAGGGAAGGCTCCTGGCTCACCTGCATCTCGTACACCTGCAGCAGGACAGCAAAATTTGTGCTGTGGTTGCAAAAACAGGTGGTGGAGTCCAGGAGAGATGTCACCACAGAGCAGCCGGCTGTGGACCACATCCCGCCAGCATCTGGGCTAACATGCAGCAGGAAAACAGAACACGTGGAAATTACCATCCCCTTCATCAGAAAGCCAAGGTGTTAAGGGAATTTCAGTCTCCCAGAGGCAGCAGAGTTGAAATGAGGAAAAGGATATTGGAGACAAGCCTCCATATGGACCTCCCTTTGGCTCATCCTGTGTTTCTTGAAAAGCACAGTTCAGCCCTCGCGGCTTTGCACAGAGCTCCTTTCATAGCACATTCACCAGGGCATCACTGCACCACGCGTCCGATCCTCTCCATCAGCTTGTCCGGCCAGGTACCTGGTGCAGTTCCACCTGACTCCTGATCTTCAGGACAAGCCTGTCTCCAGACAGCTGCTCTCTGCTGCCTGGGCAGCCAGCAAAGTTCTGGATCTGAATTCCCTGTGCAGGGACCAAGGCTGCAGCGGGTCAGCTCTGTCTTTACCAGCAGCACAGCCCCTCTGAGCCTGCCCCAGCACCAAGGGAAGATCAAATTCAGAGCAGGGCTAGTGGAACTGTTTGTGCAGCAACAATCTACTTCCAAAAACACTCTCTTCCCACCTTCCCCAAACTGACCCGTGCCTGTTACAAAACAGGGACCCAAAGGAGGTTTTTTGCACATGAATGACTTAATTACCAATCCATAATATATCACGGTCTCAGCACTCTCACTGTGGTGACATTCAGCAAAAACACATCTCAGTGCCAAGCAGTATTTATGAGGCTGGGAGTCCTGCGCGTCTGTTGGGCTGTAGATCTTGGAGCAACCCTTCTTTCTTGCAGGCAACAATCATAATTAACAAGGGCTCTCCCTTTTAGTTATATATACCTCAGTAAAGGTCACTTGCTTGTGAGTGACTTTTCCAAAGGGAGGTTTCCCAGAAAAGCGCTCTGCTCCAGCAGACAGCGGATGCCAGCGTGCAAAGCAGGCAGAGTTACAGACCCCTACTCTTACCATTACATTTAAACTGTTATATTTAGTTTTTCAGTGGAAATAAAAGCTCATAAGTCTGGGGACTTGAATGGAAACAAGACACCTGAGGCTGAAGTTCCAGAAGGCACAGATGGGCCCCACCAGTTTATTGGACAGGTCCTGCAGGTAGAGAGGGAGAAGAAGAGATTACAGCGCTGCACGTACTGTATCAGCCCGATGGAGTTCTCTCACTAGGCTGCAACAAGGTCTGTCAGCACAGGACAAACACCTCCCCAGAGAAACAGGAGTCAAGGTGAGAGAACTGGGCATGGGACATCCCGAAACCCAAGAGGTCTGGAGGCCTGAGGCAAGGCGGGGCACAGCCTGCTGGGACAGGCTGTGGGATGCTGCTGGAGGAGGAGGCGGCTGGGAAGCACAGTCCCTCCTCAGGGTACCTGGACACGGTGCTGCAGGTGGTAGCGGACGGACGTGCTGATCTCCTGGTGGTCGCTGAGCAGAGCGGATGAGATCACAGCAGTGCCCACCATGGTAGTTAGGTACCTGCCAGGGAAAGCGTGCTGCTCACAGGCGCAGGAACCATGAGACGTGCTCAGAAAACAGGATCTCGTGTTATACAAGACAGCCGGAGAGATCCGGAGCTGCTGCTGCTGGAGAGCTTCAGTGTCACCAGCAAAGGGCTTGGACACGGGGCAGAAAGTGCCTCAGGTTACCTGGCAAACAGAAACCTCCACCCTCCCGCCGCGATTGCAGGAGGCGACCTGCAGGTGAGGCACGGAGCATCCTAAGTGGTTGGCAGCTGGGCAGCGCGATGGCAGAGCCAAGGGTCCAGTGAAGGCGCTGGGATGCGCGGGCTGCCATCCCCACCTAGCGTTCAGAGACCGCCCGGAGAGCAGCCGGGCTGTGCCTCTGCCCTGCTCTGCGAGGCCCCGCCTGCAGATGCACTCCAGCGCCAGCAGCTTCTGCCGCAGC
>NW_010402061.1:20043-20295 GCF_000710305.1 Buceros rhinoceros silvestris
AGCCAGAGGAGACCCCGCAGCAGCCCCACAGCTCCGTCCTAGCCCACCCTGGCAGAGCAGATAACCTCGGGGGAAACAGAGGCACGCAGAAAAGACACTGCAGTGCATAGAATCACAGAACCAGTTTGGCTGGAAGAGACCTTTAAGATCACCGAGTCCAACTGTTCCCCCAGCACTGCCAGGTCCCCGCTGACCCCTGTCCCTCAGCACCACATCGATACATCTGTTAAACACCTCCAGGGACGGGGGCTC
>NW_010402061.1:20427-24741 GCF_000710305.1 Buceros rhinoceros silvestris
TCCCTCAGCAGCACCTCCACACGGCTGGGAAACCCCTCCAGGGATGGGGACTCCACTGCCGCCCTGGGCAGCCTGCGCTAGGGATTCACTAGCCTTTCGGGGAAGAAACTCTTCCTCATGTCCAAGCTAAACCTCCTCTCACACAATTTGAGGCTGTTTCCTCTCATCCTGTTGCTCGTTCCTGGGGAGAAGCTCCACCCCTCGCTGCACCCTCCTGTCAGGGAGTTGTCAGAGCCAGAAGGTCTCCCCGGAGCCTCCTTTGCTCCAGGCTCAACCCCCCCGGGTCCCTCAGCCGCTCCTCAGTGCACTTGTGATCTAGACCCTGAACCAGCTTTGTTATCCTTCTTCCAGCACCTCAATGTTTTTCTTGCAGTGAGGGGCCCAAATACAAACCCCGGATTCAAGATGTGGCTTCACCAGTGCCGAGTACAGGGGGACAACCCCCGCCCTGGTCCTGCTGGCCGCACAGCTCAGGCTGAGGTGTGCCAAGGACCTCTGCACTCACCAAACGCTGACTTGGGAGCCCCTTTTCATTGTCTGGTCTCCACATGCACATTGGAGAAAACAGGGACAAGGACAAATGGGATGGGTTGGAGCAGGGTGGAGGTGACCCGAAAACAGAGGCACAGAGAAGCTCAGTGGAAATGAATTCTCCTGTGGCGCTGAGAGAGCAGCCCTGGGGTGTGTGTGGGGGTTCTGTTTCACTCACTTCTGTCCTCCGTCAGAAGCAGCCACGTCCTGGGGGACAGCACTGCTGCCAGCACTGGACAGGCAGCGCTGCAGGGAGCTGTAGTCGAACCACATGTTTTTCACCGTGACTCTGCGGAGACCTGGAGGGACACAGCATTCCAGGAGGGGTGCAGGCACACAGGGCAGCTCTGGGCAGCCCATGCTGCAGCACTACTGCTAATCTGGGGGTCCAGGGCACCCACAGCTCCCAGCTGTGTCTGCAGGGAGGCTGTAGACAACCCCTCCTGCACGGCCCATCTCCCTTTCACCAAGGGCATCTCCTCTCTCACTTCTCCATGCTGCATGTGTGCAGGGTAAAGAGTTCGTGCCATTGCTGAAGATGATGATGAAGTGCCAAGGGGTGACCCAAGGGGGCACAGACATCATAGCTTACCTCTGACTTTCAGTCTTTGCAGTTCTTCTGCAGGAACTTCAATGAGATCCTGTCTGCCTTTCTCAGGAGTCTGGACCAGGTACGTCTCGCTGCTCAGCTCTGATTCACTCAGCTCCAGCTTCCTGACCTCCATCCCTGTAAAGAGAGGGGTAAAATCAGGTACTGAACCAGGGTTCAGCCTCCCTGAGAGCTACTGCTACAGCAAAGTACCACAAGGAGATTACAGCCCAGCCAAGACCCATGGCAGCCGCAGACAGATCCCTTTCCATGCAAACCATGTGTATCTGGGCTTAGCTTGCCTCCGGTGCCCAAAGGTTTCTTACAATCCTCTTACAATCCACAGTGTGAGAGGTGCCCCCACATTGTGACACTTCTGCATGGAGGAAATGGGGAGAAGGCTGCAGGGTTACCAAGAGATGAACCAGAGGGGGAGAGGTGCCAGGAGTGGACTTGCGTGGGGAACCAGACAGGACAACCATGCTGGGTCCTGGTGAAATGTCCTCCCTGCCAGTGCCACGCACCAATGTTCCCATGCTGGATCGTGATCTTTGTCCTTCCTGTGGTCGGCAGTTGGGCTAAGTGTGACATCATTCTGTCGCAGAGCTCAACAACAGCCATGGGCCCTCTGACAACCTGCACACAGGGAGAGAACAGTGGAGATCACCTGCCCTGACAGCTCACACTTCCCACAGCTCACAGGCCCTTGGCAGAAAATGGGAAGTTGGGACTCAAGGCTTTTGCTTTTCTTTGGTTTCTTCACTAAAGGATGTTCCCGGTTCCTAGAAAGCAGATGAGATAGTCAATGAGGGAAACTTGCTGGCCTTTAAAAAAGCCATTAAAACAGCATGGAAATAAATAACTAAGTTAGCTTCCGGAAAGAAAGTAGATTTTTGTCATAACTCTTGATTTTCACAGAGCTATAGAACAACCACCTTCTCTCCCTGGAAAATGTTTCACCCAGAAATAGTCTCGGTTGCTGGAAGGGGAGCGTGTGACTGGCCCCATTGCTCAAGGCTGTGTGTGCACTGGGCAGCACAAGTGCCACCCCTGGAGTACACAAACTCAAACCCTTTCTCCCTCAGCAGATAGATCTGCTGCATCAGCTACCTGGGGCCAGAGCTGGTTTTATGCCACTATCGGGAAGCTGTGAGTAACTGTGGCCACGGAGACCTAAGCAAGTTTAAGCGATGAGATAAACTCTGAACTATTCAGCATCCTTTCGCCTCTGGAGGTCCCTGGCTTGGTTCCTGGAGCACTGGCCAGGCCAGACACCGTCACACATTTCCCAGGGACAGGTGGAGACTGTAGACCATACAACAGACACAAAAGACCCATGTGAGAAGGGAAGAAGCTAATGGAGAAAATCCTAGCGGGGGTGGGATGATGGAAATCCCGCACACAAAAGCCTGATGGTGTTTTGAACAGCGTGGGGGCTGATGGCAGACAGCTCCTTGGCAGCCCACCCATGGAAAATACAACAAACTGTAAAGTGAAGGGCATTGCCCTGCCATGAGAGCAAGGAATCTACAAAGCACCAGGAACCTGCAAACTGTGTATAATCCTGTCAATCCAGGCTGACAACATGGAGAAGCTCAGAGCTGAGGCAACCACTGGAGGGGTCTGCAAGGAAGACACCATTAGACTGCACTTGTTTGCAGAAGAACTTGTTTGCACCTCCAAGAGATGAGGCAATAGCAAGGCAGCCAGCCCCTGCCTGAGCATGGCATGCCCATGTTTGCAGCCTTTTCTCAAGCTCCAGAATACATCCAGAAAGGCTACAGGTGACCATGCAAAGACGGGTCTTCAGCCTGTGGTCATACATCAGGCCGAAGACCTGCACACACAACAAGATGAACATGTGGCACGCAGTGGCCAGACTGCTGGTGACACTGTTACCTGGCTGACTGATGACCATGTTTCAATATTCTGCTCTTCCAAGATTAGCTCAGTCACTTCCATGTAATTCTGGCCCAACTCCTCCAGCATCTCCAGCTCCTCTCCCTCCTGGACTTCCATATCAGAAACTTGCTTTAGTATTTGAAGCACGGCGAGGAGGTCAGATGACTCTAGCACGGATGTCTCTCCTTCCCTCAGAACAGTTGCCAAGACATCCAGAGCACCAACAGCAACAGAGAGGTTCATGTCTTGGACATCGCTTGTGAAGACGTTCTCAGGAATCTGCCACGGAAAAGATGTTTTAGTTCAGTGCAGATCCCCGATTCTGCCTGATCATCAGCTATGCCTGGTGTGATGACATCTGCCTGGCCAACCCAGAATATCTTAGGGGAAGGAGATCTGCCTGGACATTTTGAACTCTATTGTCCAGCCTCTCAACCTCAGTAAGATGAGTCAACCTGAAGAAACACTCTGTTTCACCACAGCACGAGTTCCAACTGTATTGGTCACACTTTCAAGAGCAGCTCAGGAAAGGCCACAGGCATAACTGCTGGCAGGGACCTCAAACACCAGTGTGTGCCAGCAAGCCCACCCCAACAGCTCCTGCCTGATCCCCGCATCAGCTGCCACTGCTGGGGCTACAGGACTCACCCGAGTCTTCTCTGCCAGTGAGGTCATACGGCCAACAAGAGAATGGCGGGACTCCAGCTGAGCCTTCTGCAGCTGCCAGTACGCATCTGCCGATAAAACAACAGCACAACCATTGCCGTGGTGTCTAGCAGCGTGGTTAACAGATGCTGTGTTCAAAGCCTGGGGAATGGTCCTCAGATGGTGGGTAGGTTTGTAGGACAGTCAGGATGAGGAGACTTCACAGATGTGTTTTATTTCTAGATCCCATCTGGGAGGCAGTCTAACGCTTCTTTTCTGCCTCCTCCCCAGGTGCCCCTGGCCAACGAGTCCGGAGATGCCTGGACTGGTAGGCACTCTACAGCACTGCATCCAGAAGCCATGTACTGGGTACAAACTCTGCTTAACTGGAGAACAGCAGAATAACCCGTTGGAGTGTGTGCAGCTGAAGCAAAGTCACAGCTACAGCGGGTTTTGCATGCGATCGCTTCAAAGCAGCCTCGAGGCCTCCCCATCACTGGCCATCTCCCTAGCTAGGACCTCCAGGAGGGAATGCCGTGGAAGGAATGAATAAATAAGTAACAGATGTTGTACCCTTGCTGTAGCGACAGATAAAAGGCAAAGACTGCAAACAAGATGCGTAACTGAATCCACTGCTGCCAACTTCA
>NW_010402061.1:24857-28914 GCF_000710305.1 Buceros rhinoceros silvestris
CAGGCCCTGTGGAAACACACACACAAACAGAAGGCCCAGGTCCCCCAGAGACACGCCGTCCCCAGCAGGTACTACGCTTCCTGCAAGCAATCCACAACCCTCCCGAAGGCAAAAGCTGTGGGCTGCTCCTCAAGCAGGGACGGGGCTCAGAAACTGCCCCTGACCCCCCTGGTAAATCCTCCCCAGAGAGAACTCAGAGGAGGTGGCAGTGCCGGGTCCTGAGTTCGTGATCTATCAGCAGTGTCACACCAGTCTGGCTAAGAGCCTGGATCCCTCCTCCCAGCAGAGCGTTGAAGCACCGGGTGTGGAAACCCCAGGGAACAGCATCACTGGCAAGTAAGCCTTGTCTCTCAAGCAGAAGAGGAAGCCTGTCATTAGCACAGGACATCTCAGCAGCTGCTTTGCTGGGGTCATTGCAGGAGTCTTCAGTGACCGAGGGTTTACTGATGACTGCACCTTTCAGCATGATTTGTAAACTGCCCAGCCCGGTTTTCCTTCCCAAAAGAGAAGCATCAGTCCACAAGCTGCACCAAACCCCCTCTCTAAGGATGGGACTGTCTTTCCAGACTCTCCCTGCCTGATGGCCCCCTGCTGCAGAAGGGAGCTGAAGCAGCCAGGGTGGTGACACTTACCTGGGCAAAGAAACTGTGCAGTCACTTCCCAAACGGTGCTTTCAACCTCCAGAGCATCCAGGCTCCACCCAAATACAAGGTCTTGCTCTACCACCCGGCACGACCGAACCTTCTCAATCTGCTCTGTGCTGAGAACTTTCTGCCAGATGTGCAAGTCGGTGATGTTCCCACTGAAGGACTCCTTCTCCCGGAAGGTGCCCCCGAGGGAATCTTGATCCTGCCCAATTATGAAAGTCCCCTGGCCGTAGATGGGCTGGGGGGCAGACAGCCCCACAGCACACAAACCACTGGCAGATGCCCTCCTTTTGCCATCAGCGTAGATGGCCCAGCTCCCATTTTCCTGCTGCCAGGTCACACAGAAGTGATGCCAGTGTCCATCAGCTCGGAACACGGGCAGGTATGGGGAATGGTGTTCATGGACAATGAGAGCAAATCGGACAAAGCCTTCCTCGTCAACAAAGCCACGGAGCTGGAACTCATTGAAAAAAGCCGGCACAGCATAGGAGAAGATGGTAGCAATCTCCTGGGTCCTGGTGTCCCACTGGAGGTGGGCGCAGGCTGTGACAGCAGGCAGTGCTGGGAAGTCAGAGAGCACCTTCGCGTATTTTGTGTCTGTTTTGTCTCCAAATACCAGGACTGGTACAATGTGGTCCCCTAGAAGGAGAAATTTCAGCCAGCATAAAGGAAGAAACGTGTGTCAAAGGCTGCCTGTCTTCCACTGGGAGGAAACTCTCATTTTCATTTGCCTCCCACTCAAGCTAAGAACTCACAGACCCTCCAGGTGAAGACAACCTGGAAGCATGAAGCAAGGCTTCTGCTTCCCCTGTGCCTGGAGGGGATCAGGAAGGCAGGACAGCTGAGATCACATCATTTCAGCAAGTGTATTTTCCAGTAACTCAGTTTTCTAGCAAGTAGGACTGCAAACAATGAATATGGACAGAAGAGCACGTTCCTGAGCATGCCATGTACAGTAACCAAGAGCATAGTCAGGTAAGACCTCTGAGGCATCTGTCATGAGGTGCCTTGCTGCGGAGGATGGCCTGTTCTCCCGGTCCCGTCCCTAACACCTCCGCTCTGCAGGACCCGCAAGGCTGAGCAAAGCCAGACCTGCTTTACAGGGAGATGGCACCGGAGGCCAGAGCAGAGGAGCCCGTTTGCAACTCTCTTCTGTTGCAATGCATTAAAAAACCTGGACAGCAACCAGCTGATGTGCTGGGACCACCATTGTTCCTGCTGCTAGTTCCAGCTTGTGATCAGAGGTCCTAGGAGTTCCATAAAATACGAGCAGCAACTTTTCCAGTCAGACTAATTTATCAGAATGAAAAAGGGACCAGCAGTGAACACATCTCCAAATAGTCCAAGCCCACTTATACTCACGTCTCCACCTCAGTTTGTGCAGGACACCTTCCCTTTCATTTAACCAGACAGAGCCTCTGACGTGGTGGGACTGCAGCAGTTTGCTGAAGGAAGCTTGCTCACTGGCCTGGGGTTCATAGAGCAGCTGAGCAAAGCGCTGTTCACAGTACCTGTCCGCATGCCACCAGTCCAAAGCAGTGGCCACATATTCGTACATGTGTCTGGAGGTCTCAATTGTGACAGGAGCAAAACCTGGAGAAAGACACGCACAATGGGGAGAAACAGAACACCACATACTCTACTGGGTCAGCCCCTTCCCGCGCCCCTGGGCATTTCCACACAGTGCCAGGTGCTCCCCGGAGCTGCTGCAGGCAGGAGCTCATCTCCACATCCAGCGCTCGGGATGTCCAGTAGGCACAGTGTGACAGGAAAGTCCAGGCTATATTGGAGCTAAAAAGAGGGACTTCTGTGAGTCTGCTCACAAAGTGAATGGCTGGCCTAGGGCTGGAGCTGGGCACACTTCTGTGGAACACACTTCTGTAGGACACACAAAACCGTGCCCAGCTCAGTCCAAAGAAGCGGCTCACTGTGGCACGCCCAGGGACTGCCCTCAAGGCAGCTGGTTCAAAGCAGTTAGGTACAGACAAATTTTCCTATTTTTATCCCCACTTCCCGGCTCCTGACAGCTTCTGCATCTGCAGATGCAATTTGCAAGCACAAAATAATCGGGTTTGTTTGCAGATATAGCGGCACAAAGACCAGCAGCTGATTTGAGACAGTAATTTCCTAGTTAGACAAGCAAATACTTAGCTATGCAAATATAATTTCAAGCACAAATCAGGGTATCAGGAAAAGTTTCTTCACCTTCGTTTCTGCCACCGGAGACCTTTTTATGCGTTGTTCCTCTGTGCTGAACATTGCTTGTAAAAACATACAGAAGTGCTCATAAAACCACTCACCTTTAGAAGTCTGATTCTTGGCAAGGGCTCCAAAGGCAAGGAGACTCCTAGACAGGCTGCTGACCTGTTGGAGAGGAGGTTTAGTAACATCCATGTAAAGCACTAACATCCCCTCAAATACTCACGGTGTAAAAGTTACTGCACAACTCACCAGAAGGCTGAAGAACCACGAATCAGGTCTCAGGTCTCTCCTAAACATACTGACCAGCTGGAAAGCTTTCACCCTTCACTAGAACAAAGAGATGCATTGCAGAGGCAGGAGTCTGCAGAGAGCTAGTCCTCAGACAAGGCTGCTCACCTCAGAGAGTCTTAGATCAAAAAGAAGAAAATTACTCTTGCTGAAATACTCATCCTGGGCAGTACCCTATCAGAATAATTAGTTCTTCTTAAAGAACTCGAGGTCCTAGTTTACCATTTGTTTCCAGGATACTGAATAATTAATCATAAAACATATACAGATGTGTGATATTAATAGACAGGCAAGTTAGCAGAGCCTCTTTATCTGCATTAACTCGATAAAGAAGCCATCATAAACCGCACTGTTAAACAGTGCCACATCGCCGGCTGCTTTTCCCATGTCTTTTAACGCCCGCAGAGTACAGCACCAGGACAGATCCTGCAGACCAGGAAACCCAGCCTCCTGAGCAGTGCCCGAACACGCAGCTCAGCACCACGGAGCCGTCCTGGATGGCTGCCCAGCACTGGGACTCTGCCGCTGAGCCCCCGTCGCACCACCTCTGCGCCGGCAGAGGGAAGGCCTGAGTGCACGGCCCTATAAAATCTAGTAAAGTCATAGATAAGGGTACGTAAAGATGCAAACATGGAAACTGGCAATACCATCACCAATGCAAACAAGTCCTAATGCTGTCTCTCGGCACTGACACTGCCAGCCGTGAGTAATCTCTGCTCTCAGCGGGGCTCTCCTACTGTAAAAACACACATCGAAGCACTTTGCTGCTAAGGGACTGCGGAGATGGGTTCTGAAGCCCGGGCACTAAACTTGTTCACAAACGGTCTTCCGAAGTTCAGCAGTGACTTTACAAACACGGAACACAGCTCCAAGCTCAACCGACCTGGGCAGCTGCCTGCAAAGACCAGCCCTGTGCCAGC
>NW_010402062.1:0-4024 GCF_000710305.1 Buceros rhinoceros silvestris
CAGGTCTCATGTTTTCACACTAGGTCACTTAGATATTTTGTTGATGTTGGTGATGTTCTTTTGCTTTTCACTTCTGATGTTCACCCCTAGCAGGTTTCCCAGAATTAAACATTTGAAGTGTGGTTTTCCATCCCTTACCTTCTGCTGTGCTACTTTGCTATTTGCAATGGGAGCTTGTGATACTGCAACTTCTTCTGCATTTGCACATTTCTATTAAAACAAAAAAACAACCTATGGTTTCTTTTAGTCATTTCTTAGAACTAACTCATGCCTAGTCTGATGTCAACAATTATAACCTCTTTCATCACTTCTTTTTACAAAATTTCTGCCAACAAAGTTTTGTTGTGAGATTGCTTCCTCCTAAATTCCAATGATATTCTCTCTAATTATGTTGTTATTTATATAAAAAGAAATGTAAAAAAACTGCACTAAACTGCTAAAATAATCTAGCATAAATGTAAAAAATCATGGTAGGTTTTTTTTTTCTTTTCTGTGCATGTGATTACTTATTCATATTTTACTGTGAGTTGTTTACTATCTATGGGGCAAAATTTACGAAGCCTAATGTAACCTATCTAACATATCACTAGATACCTGGATAAGTTAGTCATCTCTTCAGCCTGTACAGTCAACTAAGACAAGCATGCCAGAAAAAGGATTTAATCTCTTTTAAGGCAGGTGTCTAATGAAAATTGTTTCCTAGAGGTATCAATCTTTCTCCATTCATTTACACAGGAAGTGTGTTTAACTAGTTTAGACAAAAGACCTGAATTTTAAATGGCAGTTAGGTGAATTAAACCTCACACATAGTTGGTATCAACTGGCAATTTCAAGCTACTGTTGGGCAAGTTTCTTGCCCCGGTCTCGATGTAATTGTATTAAAAACAACTAGGAGGAACAGCAAACAATAGAATTCTATTATATTGATAGAAAAACTGGAGGGAAATAATTTGCTTATCCCGTAACGGTTTATGCCCTAAAAGTTATAAACCTATTTTGTTAATTTTATACATCACAAATAAAGCATTCATGGTAATTTTTCATTTAAGAAATACTGGGAACAGGAAGTCACGTTACTAAATAGAACCTGTATCTACATTGGACCATCTGGAATAGTACTGGGAACGTTCTAGATTTCAGCAGCCTCCAGATTTTTGCACATAAAGTTAATATAGCATATCATTGGAAATCCATGCATAGATTGACTTCAGTCTCCTTAGAAATCTTGTTAAACATGTGTTGGAAGTTAACAGATCAATAGACGTACATCTTTTCTGCCGAGCCCAAGACAGCTGATAAGATACTGTTATGTGTCCTGCACCATACATCACATCAGAAGAACCAAGGCTGATTCAGTTTGGTTTTTGGAGAACACATCTATTTTGCTTCAAAAGTCTAGTCCAGTTTGTGGACTAAGTGTTCAATGGAGCCATGTGATGATGGCTGATATAGTTCGATGCAAACTTCTGAAATTTTAAGAAGATATTATTGATTAGCATAATCGTAAACACGAGGAATTACAATGATCACTACAATGCAAGCAGTGCTAAAAATATTATAAGTAATAGAGAATACTTTTTTTTAATACTATAGGTAGCCATTATATAAATTATCAGGGTATATGACGAATTCTGCATTCTTCGAAGTCTGAATCAAGATGTGATGTCATTCTAAATGGTACTCCAAAGTCATTAATTTTCTACAGAATAAAGTCTGATGAAACTTACTATACAACTGGAAAGATTATCTTACCATAATGATGCCTTTGGCTGAAAACATGAAATTCTAAGGTGAAATTATAAGACTCTGCCCCCTGCCAAAAAAAAAAAAAAAAAAAAAAAAAAAAAAAAAAAAAAAAAAAAAAAAAAAAAAAAAAAAAGGCAGAAAAAGAAAAAAGACAACAAACAAACGAACAAACAAACCCAGAATCTAACAAACACCCCTATTATTGCAGAAGGGTCCTATTTAGAGAACATTTTGGGCAATATTTTAAATGTAGTGTTCCAAAGAATGAATGAATGAAGAAACAGAAACAAAGTCTGAGCAGAGGAGTCAGTTGTCCTGGTTTCCATTCTTGCTTCTGACACATAGCATAGGATTAATATTATGTAGACATTTAATTAAAGTGTAGGTATCTGCTTCTGAACTTCAATATCCTTTATGGCTAATGGAAAAATGTAGCACTTGTGAATGAAAATAATTTCATCCAATATTTATATTTACTCAGATGAATAACATCTTAACAAGCACCTATTCCTCTACAAAGACGAGAGGGAGCCAGTAGTGACTGTGTAGAAATCTAAAATTAAATAAGATTTATCCGATTCAATATGATGTGCAAAAGGTGATTAAAATCATGTTTTGTTTCATGTAAAAATATATGTAAAATGAATATTGGACTATGTGCTCAGTAATGACATTGTCAGGATTTATGAATGTATTATGTGAAGTAGTTTACGGTCATAAAAGGATAAGAGTTCTACTTCTTTATACTGATTATACTGAAACACTTAAGCTTTCCAGAAGTCATTACCATATAAAATAATTGTAGGCATGAAAGCAGACGCTCAAGTTTGCATTTTTTATATACTTTTTGCATTTCTTATTTTAATGACTTAGACTTACATCTAAGATCACAAATGCTTTGTACACATGATTGGTTTTATTAGCTGACTTACGAAAGTCATGCAGATGTTCCCTTTTCCTCTGCTCCTTTAAATGAAAAGTTCAAGTCAGAAAGATGACGATAACACTTGCATACTTTCATAAATTTATTTTCATGAAGGTTTTTTTAAATTAATTTTGCATTGTAGATAGATTTAAGCTAGTAACAATGCATAGTGTTCTGTTCTCAGCATAATTGCATTTTATGAAATATTGATGCATTAATGTATACAGACTATTCTAGGCAAACAAGAAAAAAGTTTAATTAAGCACTAAATCTATTTTGAAATAATACCTGTTTGCTTTCAGATTTCATTTACAGATACAGTAATTATACTTTTGTTCATACAGTAGTAAAATATTATTCCACAAATTATATTGCAATAGTAAAGCAAAGGTAAGCTGTAAGGCACATCTAATTCATTTGCACCTCTACCATCTAGGACACGTAATGATGCCAGTGATCTCTCCGGTTTTTACACCTCTCTGTTTACCAGTTTTTGCAGCAGCATCATAATCTCACATTTGTGAATCTAGAATTATAAATCACATTCAAAATGAGTCTAAAATGCAAATGACAAATGTAACTGATCTAACAGCAGGAAGAAGGCTTTTGTAGCTCAAATAAGTGCTCATTTTCTTTCTGTAACTTTCATAAGAGTCATCATGCATAAAACATAGTTAGTAATTAAATGAGTCATTTTTGATCTCTGATTAAAAAAATGGTGGATGTAGTGCTGTAGGTTTGTCAGGCTCTGTAGGTTTATCTTGTTAGCATTTGATAATGGTCAGTCAGCATAACATATAACCAAACAAATCCATTACATATGACTACGTAGGTGTGTAGATCAGTTGACTGATCATAGGTAGAGGTGTGTGTGCTTGTGTGTGTGTGTGTATGTATATCCCAGTATCCGATATTCCAACAAACTCTACTGGTTAAAAATCTAGCAAGAATGCGAAATTTTATTACAGCCAAACTGCTAGAGTCTGGCATCTATGCAATAAATGTATCACGTGTGGATACTGATAACATCTAATGGATAGATAATATATTTATATATATATATTTAATCCAAAAAAGATATTCTCAAAGGACCTAATGACACTCCCAGAAGTGCTCATAAAGCTTCTTCTCAGGTACTGTATTTGAATTCTGTCAGTCAACCAAAGGCATATTCTGAAGTTACTCTCTTCTTTCCTTATTTAAAACTGAGATCTGACTAGATGTTTGGCAGCTGCAATACCAGTATTTTCCTTAACGATCTGGAAATATAGGAAGCTCTTAATAGTTACATAAAAATATCTCTGCTTCACCTTCAAGAATGGAAATCACCACAGAAAAAAACACAGGAATAAA
>NW_010402062.1:4179-6612 GCF_000710305.1 Buceros rhinoceros silvestris
AACCTGAAACATTTTAGTTAACTGTTGTTGATGGCATTACGCATTTTTCAGTGCCCCAGGATTAGCTCTGAACACACTAAAAATTTTCAGGTTCTTTTAAAGTGAGAATCCATATCCGTTCCATAATTTGTCTATATTTTTCCTAATTCATGAAGCTATATAGCCCTTTACAGTTCCACATGAACTTTTCCTCCATGTTCCAGTTTGAACATGGCGCCAATCGCATGGTCCAGCTTTGTTCTTCCCCTTTTCCTTCCCAGTGAGCCGCGGGAATCCGGGGAGGGGAAGCGACATTCAGACACACCTCCGCGAATAAGTGCATAAAAAGGGGCATGTTGAGACACTCATTGGCACTCTGCTCCCACCTGCAGTGCAAGCCGCAGCACCTTTGAATCTCCACCCCTGAGGCTAAGAGCTTTATCATCAGAGAGAGAAGCAGCATCTGCAGTAACCTCAATACTCCTGAAAGCAGTAAAAGACTCCTTCTGTGAAGCAGGTAGATGTTTCCGCTTTTGCAGATTACTGGCGGGAGATGGACCTTTGATCTCATTACCCGGCATGGAGTAAGGATGTAAGCCCCTAAAACCCTGCACAGGACGAGATATCGATGGCGAAGGGGAATGCGAAAGTGGTTTTAGATTCTCAAAAGAGACCCGCACTTGCGGAGGACCGTTGCTGGCATTCCCTGGAGGTTCCGATCAGTCCCGTATGTGCAGATGGAAGGGCGAGCTGCTCATCTGCCTTCGGTAACTCTGAGTTCTCTTCAGCCACCCCCAACGGAGAAAGGACTATATTTTCCCATATGGAAGTTTGCTCTGGAAAAATTTTCCTGGACTGAAAACTTTTGTGAGGACATGGACAATTCCTTTCCTAACCCCCCCACCCCCCAACTGGTGCAGCGACCACATGGTGGGTCGGTCCTTTGTAAATGGGGGATGTGGGTTTGAACGGGAGATTTATATTGTATTTGCATACGCTTATTTATTCATTTATCAATCTCTCCCTCTATATTTCTCTCCTTTCTCGTCCTGCCTGACTTTTAAAATGATTTTACCTTCAGGCTTTTCTATTAAACCTCTCTCCTTTTTTACATTAAGCTTGTGTCTGTTTTTCCTTTGCCTGAACAAAGCCTTGAATTCAAGCCGTTAACGAGCTGATAAGCTCCCTTCAGTGTATGGTTTGCTGGGTTTACCTTTCATTCCATGAAAACCCTTGCAGTCATGGTAAGCCTTAACGAGCTGCTAATATCTTCCTTTCTGTATGGTTTTGCTGGGTTTACCTTCCAGCAAACAGAATCCCTTTAGGTGCAAATAGTCCATAGTTTCAAACCGCGACACTCCGGTTTCTGAACCTTCAGATTTTGCTGTCACAGTTATGTACATCTCCTGAATTTAAGAGTTGTATTCCACACCTATAATTTTCTTTTATTATTGCAAGACATCTAAGACCAATGTGTATGATGTGTGCACTGTCTTGAACGTAAAATAAATCACAGCCATTCCAACGGGCTGCATAAATTATTTCCATATAAAATTTTGCCAGTTATGAGATTTTTATGAACTTTAGACTTCTTTGTGATCGTCCTATCGTTCATGAGTAAATGGATGAGAAAGCTGCAAAGAGAAGACTTTGAATATAAGAATTAACATTACGAATGTGATTCTGTTTTTCTTGAAGACAAATACTGAGTGGAATTTATCAAATTGGAATATGAAGTTAAAGACATGATTAATGTGAGTATATGCTGACACCTATATTACTTCTGTCAAATATCCACATATATGGTTATTATTGAAAGGGGAAAAAAGAAATTCACACCTCGGTCTGCGTTCGGAACTGAAACAAACTTTTAATATACAATAAATTCACTTCACTATCCACTACATATACATATGCAGAAAACCGAGAAAAGAGGAAAAAAACCGAAGAAGTGAAGGTTTACACAAACTGTTCTTTTTCAAGGTCAAAATCCTGGGCAAGCAGCCAACGATGAGATAAAAGTCGGAGACCTTGCAGCTCTGCTATCCCGGCGAGGAGCAAAATTCTTCTCGCGCTGGGAGAGGTGGGGGCGGCGGCGGCAGCGGCCGTGGGCAGCCGATTTTAAGCAGAGGGAAAAAAAAACCTCTCGGCACGACACAGAGTTCAGGGTGTTCAAATATTCTCACCCGATTTCCAGACGGGACAGCAAAACAGTTCAGAGTTTGTAGTCTGATGCAGGCCCTCAGGTCTCAGTCTGGGTTCGGCCTAGTTGGGCCTAGCAGGCCTAGTTTCAGCCTCGTCCCACGGCAGAGCAGATTCGTTGGATAGTTGCACCCTCGTCCCACGGCGGAGCAGATTCGTTGGAGCTCTCCTTCGTGCAACGAGTCCGGAAGTCCAAGAGAGAGGTTCCTCCCCCTGCCTGCCGCTTAACTCCCAGAAACTGGATCTCCCGAG
>NW_010402063.1:0-31823 GCF_000710305.1 Buceros rhinoceros silvestris
AAGAGAATGGGAGAAGAAAGTAATACAAAACTTAGGAAGGAAGATTTTAGGGGTTTGGTTTTGGGGTTTCTGTTTGGGGTTTGGGGGAGGGGGTTTTTTGGTTTATTTTTTTTTTTACTTTTGACTTTTCATCAAACAACTGAAAGCTATTGACATCTTTGTCATTTTTATCTACAGATGTTTGTTCTTGACTTAATAGGGAATCTATAATTAAATTAATTAGAAGCTGACATTAGTGTCACTCATCCTGGAAGACTTCATCATGTTATGTTATCTATGATGTAAACAGGTTCTTTAAAAGAGTGTTTCAAGAGCTGAGCAAATGCTTCAGGCTTAATTAAGACTTAAAAATTCACTTTCAATGGGAAAATAAGATCAGTCTGTTCTGAATAACAGCAACACGCTTGTGAGATGGCTAATTGTAGACACATAGGAAATCATGAAGAAACAAAAGGTGCCAACATAAAAATACAAATTAATGTTGCTCTTATTTGCCTATTTGCTAATTATGTTAAGTTTGGGTTTTGGTGTTGTTTTGTTTTGTTTTTAAATGAGGAATCAAAAGACAGAATTCAGTCCAAAGTTTGGAGAATTAAGATTTTTGTTTGCTTTTGTGACAGACGTTAGTATTTTGGGTGTAGAACTGCACTAAGATAATTGTTTACTTCTGAAAATAGTAAGTGGAAGAGGGGTTCTTGTCAATAGAGCAAAAAGAGTAAACTTTTTTCTAGTGAACTTAGAACTGAGTAACATTTGATGTTAACAGTATTTAAAAACATTTCTTTAAGTTTTCTACTACTTGCAATATATCTAGAAGTTTTACTGAGTACATTTTAGCATCAAATCCCTTTTTAAAACATGGTTGAAGACAACAGACCATGCTTTCAAGACACAAGTTAACCTTCTGTGCAGTTTCTGCTGACATTGCAACAATGGTACACATGTGATTTGACCACAAGAATAAGGTTTATTAAATATGACATGAGGAACAAATAAATAAGATTTAAAATACAAGTGGAAACTGGGTGGTTTCAAAATAAGTACAGCCATATTTATTCTAATTTTTAGCCATGTTGTAGAGTTTTGTCTATTTAAGATGGAAGGTATTTTCAGGACAAAATAACTGCAGAATTTGTTGCCAAAGGGGACTGCAGTGTATAGCATACATTTATAGACCAGCTACAATGTAGGACGTACCACATGGATTTTTGTCTTGCAATAACTCCTTTAAAGCTGAGCTTTTTAATGTTTGAATATGATTCTTTAGAAAGACAAATATAATTAAAAATTCATATTGTCACTGGCTTTTTTGTATTTTTTTGTGTCATCTAAGAGTCTACATGTATAAAATTTTCTACAGATAGAATAATTATTGGGACAATTAACTTTGAAGATGGAGAAGTTCCCCATAAATTTGCATATCTTTGTAAAAGAAGTGCTGAAAGGTTGAGAACAGAAACCTCTTGGTAAAACTATATGGATTTTGGCATTAAAGGATCAGATCTTTTGAGAATAACGGACCCTTCTGGCCATAAGAATTGATATTGAATCAGTTTGTTTGGCTTCCTACAGTGCTCTGCATGCATGTCTATGCGTGTAAATGTCTGTCTATCACTCATACATGTGTACGATTATTGATTTGCCCTTTTCATGAAAAATTCACTATCTTAGAGCACTTGGCTGAAGATGTCGCAAGAGATCCTCTGTCTTCTCATCAAGGAGAAATTCTGAATCAACTTAAGTAGCTAAGTTATTGTGTAATTAGCATTAAAGCTGAGCTAACACAGCTGCTTTGAGAGGGCTCTTTATTTTTCTGGATATAGCAAAAAATACTGATAGAGCAACTGTGGCCTGGCTTTGGTTTGTCTTGTGCGGTTTGTGGGGTGTTGTGTTGAGTTTTCTTTTGTTTTGTTTTCTGTTCTGTTTTCGCTAGCAGTTAAACCTTTTCCTTTTTATTTAATATTTATACTGAAAGTTAGCAATAAATTGGTTTTGGGGAGACTTAGATGGGTTTAGATTATTTTTTTTTTTGTCATAGTTCTACGCAGGGTGTCTCTTGAAAGTAAACTCAGTCTTGATATGTATGATTGCTGAAGTATATTTGATTTATTTGCACATTAAATGCTAAGAAAACACCTGCTTTAAGTCATACTGTAGCATCACAGTATGTTATGCCTTTAAACAGTTTTCAAACATGTTTCTGTATGAAATACTGAGAAGAAATTTTAATGACTAGCGGTCTGAAGTTTTCTGAGAAAAATGTTTTATTTTTAATTCTTCATGTACAAACTTCTCAAATGAAGAACACAACATGCTGCTTTTAAAGACAATCGCTCCAGTGTTTCCTATCGTGTGCTTGTACAAGAGCAAAATTGTAGTCAGGAGTGTGGAGAGTAGAATCAATGGGTAGGGCATGCAGAAAATATTAGTATTAGTTGAAATGTGTCTACTACAGTCTTCATGAGTCGTATCAGCATAAATCTCAAAAAAGGCAGAAGCCAAGATACTAAAAAGCTTGAGCCTGGTTTTCCTCTTTTGCACCTGCACCTCATCTTTCCCTCTGCCTTTCCCTGGACTTTGGTCCGTATTGCCTCAAAGCTTGGGAGTTTGCCTCTTATCAATGGAGATGGCCACTCCTAAGGATGAAGTGTTATTCTGACCCAAATGTTCTGACTCCAAAACCAGGGAGGGTTTTTACAGGAGATGGCAGCTGTGACTGTTTCTGTGCTCCTGTGCTCTGCCATCTCTTCACACTGCCCTTGTCATCATCTTAAAGCAGGGAGGTCAGTATGGTTTTGTCCTTCTCATTTTGGGTGTTTAGGAGAGATGTCCATTGGGAAGAGCTCACTAAGTTGTTGGAAGGTGCTCTCAGCATGTATCGGGTCACACAAAGTAATGGACGTTCTGCACAGATGCAATATCTTTTTCCTTTGTTTACTCTATTATCTCTTTACTGCCATGGCGGCTGCCAGTGTTTCAGGAAATGGTTATATGCAATCTTCTTACTGTATTTGTGGTTAATGATTTATATCATTTTCTAAAGTCCCATAAGTGATTTTCCTTGACTTTCTGCTGGACCTATGCTCTCTTCCTTGAGAACAGTCTCTTTTCTTGACTATGAATTATTCCCCAGTCTTTCTGTCTGCCTTTCCCTCTCATTTCAGGCACCTATATCAGTCACGTAACACAGAAAGCAAACATTATATGTAAATAATTACTAAATGAAATAAACTCAAGTTATAAAGCCAAGTGCAATAAACATAACTGATGAAACAGGGATGCAGATTGTGGTTCTGATTAAAGTAAGATTCAAGCAGAAGTTTTGAACTGAAAAATGAGTCAGTGAGAGCATGGAGCGTCTTTAGGTATTCAGAACTTTCAGAAATCAGACCATTTATTTAGGTATCAGATTACAGATTTAGGACCTTCAGGTTACTATTTCAAGAAAGGTTTATCTTTGGACTTGAGTGTAGACTCTCAGCACATCTCAAATTTGTCTGTGAAATGAGGTTTGTCTGAAGCATAGATTGATTCAGGCTCTCTCTCCCTAATCAGGAATAGGTACAGTAGTCAGCCCATCAATGGTGTTTATATTTGGAGATAATGTCCCGTAGCCTGGTGAATTAATTTGAGTAGCCAGGATCAAAACTTCAGCTCCTCAATTAAGTATAAAAATTTAGGTGAGATGAGACCGGATGGAGCTAGGACTAAAAAAAAATTGTGTGAAATAGCGTGCAGATTCTCTTCATGAAAAGAACTATTGATGTAGTATTAGACTAAATATGAGAAAAAGCAGACATGTTTCCATCTGTCTTAGCAGAGATTTTTGGTTTTGGAAAGCACGTTATTGAAATGAACTACACATGTAAATTTTAGGATTATCTGGCTTGCAAGAGTAAGCAAAATGAGTTTTCAGAATTATGATGTATATCGGTTGTATTTCTGTTGAAGATGAACCAAAATAAAAAAGGTTTTGCAGAGAATAGTTGAGCTGTTTCTTAATATGATATATTAAGATTCATATAAAAGGTCATATTTGTAGTTTATCATCAAATGTATATTCTGATATATATCATATATATGTATGTATCTCTGTACATTTAGCACTAGGCACTCTGAAGTAATAAGAATAGTTCTCCTTTAATTACAGAGTTCATCTCATCTAGTTCCATAGCTAAGCCGTAGTTTTTGAACAAAAACAATTTTCTCTAGACTCTCCATAAAAGGTCAGCATTGAACACAGGACTGAACAGCCCACAAATCTTCAGAGGATGGAATTGTTTGTTGTTTTAGTGTCATCTGTGACACTAGACATTTTGTCAGTTCAGAACAAATAATAGCAATGATGGGATGGGAATACTCACGCTCTCTGCTGACCAGTTGTGTGGGGAATAGTGATTCAGCCGCTAGAAAGAATATAAAACAGTTATTCTTTGAGACTGTTATAATAAAGGTACAAAGGAGAATACTAGGGCTACTCAACGTCTGCACGTAGCCAAGAAGAATTACAATAACCTAACACATTTGAAGCTCATTGTAACCTAGTTCGTAAATAGCCAGTTACTAAAAAATGCCTTTTATTATAAAATTACTACTGCAGACACTAACACAACCTTGAGTTTCTTTGGTCTATGTGATCTAAATGGAATAACTACAATAAAACTATCAAAACAAGTTAAGAATAATGCAAATAGGTCATATACTGCTATTAATTAATGCACAAGAGTGTATTCATTTGTCATGGATGCAAGTAAATTTAAATTGTTTTAATAATCTAATTGGGAATCTCTTTCAAAGAACCTGTGAAAGAGAATGTCGTAGCAACAATTGCCATCTGATTATGATTGCCAGATATATGTTGAAATATGTTTATGAATGTAATTACTATCTTCTTATCCTGGAAGTAAATACTGAATATCCAGTGTCTTTTGTGAGTGGAAAGGGAGATACCAAAATAATATTGAAAACATGCTGGGTCGGATTGTGGATCAGAATACTCCTCAGTGTAAAGGTAGTATTGTCATTGATTGATGTGTAAGGACAGAAAGCTCTCCACATATGACTTTCATGTGTGTTTTGTTGCAAAAGTCAGTATTCAAAAATATCATAAAGATGTAAAAAGAAAATAAAAAAGAAATCTGGTTAATTTTCATTTGATTTGCTTCTTGGATTCTAAAAATTTTATTATCTTTTAAGGCAATATCATGAATACCAGTGACTACCAATATATGGAGCATGCATGGTTTCCTGCCAGAGGAGGAAACTGTGGTGTGAGTAAGGATAAATCTGATTCCCCTGCTATGGATCCTCTTATCTTTTAAGGAGTTTATCAATTACAGCAAAAGGAGGGTACACTGACTTGAGGCAATATGGATGGGTTCTTCCTTTGACTAGAACACAACAGTTAGCTGCAGTAGCACTCTGAAAACACTCTGGGGTATTACACTTTAGCAGAAACCTCAATATCCAAACCTAAGTGCCGCTCCACATATCTAACTCTTCAGACGATCATGTTAGAAATACAAAAATGTAAATAGTAGTATGTGTTTTAAAACAAAGCCGTAGTATAGAGTTCTGGAAAGTTTGTATGTAAGATTAAAAACATTAAGTATGTACATAAGATAGTCTCCATTTGAACTAGAGAACTCAACAGTAGGATATATATGTTTTAATGAATGTTTGGTAGAGATGGAAAATCAAGAGGGTGTTTATTATAGAAGAGACATTTTTTAACCTCCCTTGGTAAAACAATGACTGTTAACAGGCTTTCCTAACTTCAATTCTATAGATTCGCTAATCAAAAAATTCAAGCCATAGGCCTACAGGGTTTCATGCCATGTGAATTACAGGTTAGTAGTGTTACAGATTGATATTGTGGTGGCACCTGGAGATCTTCCAATGCCATTGTGGCAGACACGGCAAGTATATATATTTGTTTCTCTCTCTCTCTATGTAGCAAGTATATATAATTGTCTAAAGGAGCTACGGTCTCAGGATCTTTCCTCACACAGTTAAAAAAAATATATTTAATTTCTGAAAATGTTTGTGGGTTTTTATTGTCTACCAGAATTTCTCAATGTGTACACCAATCTTAATAATCTCAACTCGCTGAAGTACTTGAGCATCTTCCATTGATTTCTTTGGCCTTTAGATGGTGCCTATATCCACTTTGTTGGATTTTTCCTTCATGGGAGTTGGTTTTGCCGCTCCAGCAAAAGGAGTGCTCCCCAGAGGCATTTCAATGTTTGATGGGAATTTCTCTGTGTGAATAAGACTGAGGAGGAAGGCTGTTTCCTTTGGGCAACAGCACTCTTACAACTAAACCTGCCAGTACAAAGGAGGACTATTAATCATCTTGTTATAACAATGCATGAAAAAAAAAATCAACAAGTACATGGCAGTGCAGTTAGATGCAGGGTAAAAACAAGTATAGTAATGTTTCCCCTCCACAATGGAAAAGCAGTTGTTTTTCAACAGATTTGCTGCTTTTGTGTTATGATGATGCATACACTAGTGATATATTCTTGTGCACTGACAGCGTAATTCTAAGCCTCTAAAGGCCTTCTGCAAAATAACTAAAGGAAATTAAAGTGTATGCAGACACTATGCACATAAAAATCCCATTATCTATAAAATTTAATTACTAAAATAAAAAATTCCAAAACAACAGAGCAGTTGCTAAAAAGACACAGAATTTGAACTTTTTCTGATGGTGCTGGGTTGTATCTTGAAGTAAGGTAAGGACTTAAACATTTCAGAATAGTTATCACTTGAGGAAATAGGTCTTCTTTGTGTGGTCATATTCTGTTTTTCATCTGTTCCTAATTGAGTGGAATATTTATAAGTCCCAATCCTATGAAAACTAAGGAGCAGGTAATTCCTGGTGCATGGGAATGTGTCTTCTGTGTTTTTCTGGTAATCTGCTGCAGTATTTACAGCTCTTTTCCTTTAATGGTGTGAAAGAAAAAGAGGAGATCATTAGTGATAACAGACTGGCTTACAAAGTTCTATGAGTGCTTTCATTTTTTTCTGGAGCCAAAGCAAAGTCTTAGGGCATTAGAAGTAACTTACTGATTTCTCTACCACTCAATAAAATAGACCTTTTTATTTAAGAGTTTTGATTTTGAAACCTTCAGACTGAATAAAATGTTACTATTTCTGCTACCAGGGTATTAGTTTTTAGCACATTCACAGAATCACATAATGGTTGCCGTTGAAGAGGACCTGTGGAGCTTTGTTTGACAGGATAATAACAAGATAGAGAATAATTTATTGGGATGTACCCACACTTTAGAAACATAGGTGGACTGTTTGGCACCTTATTTATCTCTTTTGCTGTTATCCAGTCAGCATCCAAGATGTGTTTATTCAAAAATTCAGTCACTGAAAGCTTCTGTTAGCGAGCAAACACAAACTTGAATGGAAGACATTAATGGCAAGGGAAAACATAAAGGAGGGGAAGATCCAAATAGTGGTTGTGCATAGTCAGAGCATTCCAGATAAAGGCTCCAGAGCAGATTCTGAGGGGGGACTGCACCCAGTGTAATGATCAGTGCTATTTATCTCATTGCCATTCTGCATTCACCTGTATCTTTATTCTTTTCATATTTGTAGTTTCTTCCATCTCAAAAATCAGAACAACATTCACTGGGTCAGCGGTAGACATGAGTAACTGGTCTGTAGTTACTTGCCCTATAGTCAGTGGACGGAAACAGGCACTTTTGAAGTGCTGGTGGTTTTGTCTAATGTCCTATGATAGGTAAGATTAACTGCCTGCTAAATGTTCCTGGGTTTCTGCACTGAAGGTATAAGTTACCAGCCGCAATCCACAGATTAGTGGAAATCCTGCTTTCTCGCTTGCTTCGGTAGTGCCTCTCCCAGTGTTTTGAACAATGCTATGCTACAAGGAAGATTTAACAGACTAAAGAATAAGTGTTGAGTTAGACTGTACTGAATAGGGTAGGGAAACTGGTGAAGGGTTTAGAGAACTTGTCTTCTGAGGAGCGGCTGAGGGAACTGGGATTGTTTAGTCGGGAGGGAGAGACCTTATCTCTCTCTACAACTACCTGAAAGGATGCTATAGTGACGTGGAGGTCGGTCTCTGCTCCCATGTTATGAATGACAGGACGAGAGAGAATGGCCTTAAGTTGCATCGGGGGAAATTTAGGCTGGATATCAGGAAAAATTTCTTTACACAACGCGTCATTAAGCATTGGAACAGGCTGCCCAGGGAGGTGGTGGAGTCCCCATCCCTGGGGGTGTTTAAAAGACGTGTAGATGTGGTGCTGAGGGACCTGGTTTAGGGACCCTGGCAGTGCAGGGTGAACAGTTGGACTCAATGATCTTAAAGGTCTCTTCCAACCAGATGATTCTGTGAATAATTATACAGTCATTTCAATAAACTTGAATTTATGTGATATGAATATGTCTTCTAGTATTCTGAAATGTTTCTTTCTCCCTCTAAAAGCATGCAATATATTGCTGTTAAGAGACACTGGAAGATGCTTATATATGCTTAAAGCAACTGAAGGCAAAAATATCAAGAGGTAATTTTAAAGGGATTTAATGACAATTTTACTGCAAAATGTTTCATTGTAAAGATGGCAAGCTAAAACAGCTTTCAGAAATTTAAGATTCCTTTTATTAGAACTGCTTTGTTTCCTTCAGTAATGATTAGAATTCCCATAATCTAAGACAGAAGATTGTGGACTGAAGCCATAGGATAAGATAGATTTTACTTTTATTGCTGCCCATCAGACATCAAGTGAAAAAAACGTAAAGTGCCTTGCAGCAGCATACAGAAATAGCAACTCATCCAGCAGACTGTATGTTAAGGTATCACAAATACAGAACAAAGTATCATTTCTTTTTGTTCTAGATTTCTGTTGCACTTCAAAGTTGAGAAGCTTGATTCTATTCTTATTTTGATACTAGTTGTATCTTCCAACACCCTGGTCAAAGTCTTTTGAGATTTTTGTGAATATGCCATAACCGAGTGGCAGAAGCCTGGGTAGCAGTCATGGTCTTCAGTAGCTATGCACAGCAGTAGCCAGGAAGAATATAGCAATTATTTCTACAGGAAAAATAGGTAAGAGTCTTCCTCTTATTTGTTCAACATTGACTTGTCAGTGGAAACAGAAATAAATATATGAAATCCGTTTTTTGATATGTCAGTTTCTGTGACTTTCAAGTCCCATTGCTTTTCAGCAAGTCACATAAGCAGTGGTAATGAGTACATACACAATTCTGCAATGGAAACAGTTGAAAATTAATCATTTCCTTTCATAGTTGTGATGGCTTAAAAGTAAGCTTACCAATTAATGACAATAATCTGAGATGTCGAGTTAAATGGGTCTTCCTGAATCATATACTGAAAGCCTTTATTTGAGAAAGAGGTAAAAGCTGGTCATCTTTTTGCATTGTCTCATCTTGATTGCAACTTCAAGCGGGAAAAAAATGGTGTCCTTAAACTAAAAAAGTTAGAGTTCCTCCTTCTGTCTGCAAATTCCTTTATTCTGAAGAATTTTTTGCTCATCTTTGTTTTAATTTGGAACTTTACATTTACTTGAACCAGCTTTTATGGATATATATGGTCTCTCTTTGGTGGCTGAAAGATAGCTTGATGTTTGATGTCAGCTAAATGCTATGAGTCTATTTAATGCTAATAATATAATGCATTCTGCTCATGACTACTGTTACAGGAATGCAGTCTGTAAAACTGGTAGGATTTCATGAATCATTGAGTGAGTTTGTTGGCAATCACATCCCGTACTGAAATCAGCTGCATTTTTCCATACTACCACTCCTATTGTGTCATATTCTGCAAAACACTAATGGCAAGGAAGGTCTTCTAGTTGCAAATCTGAATTTATCCCTGGACAATTTATATCCGTTTGGTTTGCCGCCAGTATACTTTTCCTTCTATATAAGTTGTATTTGTGGGATTCATTTCCCTAGGTTAAATAAGCCGTATTCTTCTAACCTCTTCTCCAAAACTCAGCCATCTGACTAAATATTTGTTTGCACATCCTTTCTCTGCTTGGGGTCAAATCCAAAAATAAGTTTAAGATCCTAAGTGGCATTTTAGACAAAATGTACGTGTATAAAATGAGGAGAATGATACTGGAAAATTGCCAGTGACCTCCACTGGCACATAGTATATATGAAAACCTTTCTATATTTTTCTAATTTTGGACATTATAGAGGCACGACTGTGGACCCTGTCTCTGCCAAGCTGGTTACTTAGACAGTTACCTCCTGCCTAACACTCTTTGGATAGAGAAGAGTGGGAGGGCTTGTATTTTATTTTTGTTTGGTTTTTTTTTTTCCTGCTGGATCTAGTCTGATTTGGCAGTCGTGCTCTGAATATGCATTTCCCTCTATCCTGTATGATGGTGTTGGTACGTTTAGCAGTCTGAGTATTTCCCCTAAAGGAAGAAGATCAGTATCCTCAGTCTGTGTGGGATTTGAATTTGTAGTTCACACATCTGAAAGAAATGCTCAGGTCACCGTTCCCATTCTAGATGGAAGGGTAACCCTCGCTCTCTGCATCGCTCTGTTCAGGCAATGTCTACTGCGTGCAGAAGGAGTCGTCAAGGAAGATGTACAGTCTTTAGGAGTACAGAGCAGATACATCTGAAGAACTGTTAATGTTAATACACTCGCCACTTCAGTGAGGCCCCTGAATAGTGTTTGCTGGCCAGGCAATCATCAGTCACATTAGGAAGTGTCAGCTGCTTCTGCTTCTTGGAACAGACCAACAGACTGTCGCTGTCACTGATGTCGCTGCCATCCACTTCTGGGTATTTTTCTTTTGGTTTTATACCTCTTCATGTCAGTATTTTTCTTCTTGAATTCTTCTATCAATGACACTCTGTGATTTTTGCTCTTTTTTTTTTTTTTATTATCTTACATTGCTTGTCCTTCTCAAACATGTTCTTACATCTTAATAGCCTTTTTCTCAGTGAAACTGAGTTGAGGACCCACAGCTGTGCTGCACCAACCTAGGCCTTGTGTCACAGACACCTGAACCTCTGGGCTGAGAGTTTTGAGAGTTCCTTTTCTCGTTCTGTTTGCAAAAACAAAGGCAGGGACCTCAGAAGAGGAAGAGTGACTCCAGCCTCATGTTATGAAGTGTCTCTCCAGGACAGGAGGATGTGATGGCTTCCCTTACCTGAATACTGTATCTACTTTAAAGTAACTAAAACATGAGAAGAATGTAGGATAATTTCTCTCTACGGCAGATATATTTTCCTTACCTAGCAATTTCTTCATTCATCTCTATTAATTTGACTAATCATTACACGGTGGCACAGGTGTGGGTATCTTTCTAGCAGAATTAGAACTATGAAAAGTATGATACTCCCTCTGGGAATGTGGCAGCCAAAACCCAGCTGCAACACACAGGTTCAGTTATTGTTCTGGAAACCATTTCAACATGTAATAGTTTCACTTTTACCTGTAGAATAAATTATATTATCCAAGAAAAAAATACATGGTTAATCTGCCACTGTATTCCTCCAGTAAACCCATATTGCCACTTAGTATGTGGCCCTCTTCTTTATCACACGGATCAATTCAACTGTCTTTGAAATAATCTTTGAGAACTTTGTAAACATTTGATTTGGACTAGCAGAGCTGCAGGTACCAGTAACACTTCTTCACATTAAGTAAAAGTGGATGTGAGTTGAACGTGGGTGAGCTCTGTGTCGCTCAGTTTGGGTGGATTATGTGTATCTCTTAGCTGCTTGATTTGGCTTTGTTATGCCAATAGACTTCAATGAATGCTATTAGACTATGGCCATGCATTTCCACATCCAGTATGGTGAGTTCTAGTCTGTGTGTTCATTTCCTGTTGACATTTGCTTGTGTTCGATCTCACTATTATAAAAAATTCCAATTAAAGCACATACAATGTGGACCATGCTTTAATTTTGAAGCAGTCTTAACCTCACGGTGGATATCTTTTTATCTACAATGATATCAAGTATTTTGTTAATTGTTTAAACTTCCTTTGCAGAATTTGACTTAGCTCAATTTTTTAAAATTCTTTCTGCATCCTCGCTTTTTCTGGTCTTAAAGATGAAGTTTGCTATGCCTGTCAGATTGGTTTTCCTCTCCGGGTGGGCTCTTTGGTTACTTTTTCTATTATTTCATTATGTGGTTTACTCACATGAGATCTTAGAAACATGCTGTACAAGTCTGTGAAAACAAAACACAAATCAATTAAAAAGAAATATCCAAGGTAAAACTGTCTCAGTGTCAGAACTAGATTATATTATATTTATACCAGAGCTGTCTTACTTTTAGATGTATGGTTATTGTGTTTTCTAAGAAACATTCTCAAATCTCTACTTAGTAAAAAAGAAGATAGTAAATTTGAGTAATAAGAAAAATACTTTAGTGGCTGACTGCATTGCTTCTCCCCCTCCTTTTTTTATGAGGTAATGAGGGAGAAAAGCTTGCTTTTATTTTCATAGATACGTTCAGAGTTTCATAATTAGCATATAGGTTTTGATAAAGATTCTCTTTTGCAATGTGATTATTTTAGATAGTGAGCTCAGAAGGATAGTAATTTTTCAGGGATTTATTTCTTAATGCTTTTTTTTTTAATTCCTGTGTTGATTGGTATCTAAATGAAACTAAAGCATTTGCCTCCTGCAATAACTTAGAGGTGTTTTGAGGAAGAAGTGTTTGTTTTCACCTTCACAAATAAACTAAGTACTTCGAGTTACTTTCAGTTGGAGAAAAACTCTAGTTTACCAATAAGCGTTTGCCAAGAGTGGATTGATGAATTTATCAATGTACTGCAATAAAAAAATCCTTGACTGGCAGGGAGATGGAATAGTTGACCTATTATTTTCTACTTGAAATTATCTAACATTGTGGTATGTAACTACAAAAGCAAAAGAACTGAAATGCCCAAGCTGTAGCATGGCGACTGAAAAACAGACATTCACAATGAATGATAGATTTATGCCCTTTTCATTATGACATCTGTTTATTACAAAACCAAATGAACAGAACATTGTGACACAGCTACTTTGTTCTGTCCAGCAATATGGGGTTGTAGGGATTGCTGAAAACACAGTGAGAGCGCCATGGATCCAGAATATTAAGGAACACTAGAATCACCTGTGATGCCGATAATAGTGTCTACCGCTAATTCACGAACCAAAGAGTGTGAAGAATTCTGTAGAGAACTAAGAAGATTTATCTAGTGAAGACTGCTGAAAGAAGATGATGTCCATTTCCCAAGTCCTACTAAATTTGTGTTGACAGGCTAACTGCAAAGATAGCCTTAGGGAAAAGCTTGCATACGGGGCATGAGGTTAACTGAGGAAAAGACAAGTCTGAAACTGAGGCATATGACTTCGTGGTACAAAATTTAATTTTACAAAGAACCATTCTGACAGAGAATCAGGAGCTAGAGGGCTGGTGATATAAGAAGATTTTTGTAGGCTCTTTTGCAATCCAGTATACACACAATTATAAAAAAAACCCTTGGAATTTAAAACACATAGCTTGGGAGAAATATTTGCCATGACTGTATAACAACACTTAAAAATGAAGTGGAAAATAGATGGCAGATGAAACAAAAGTCAGGACAGTGGCTAGGTTCATTAAGTAGCTGCATATTTGGAGAATTCCAGGTCATCTCACTAGCACCACTTGCATGAATATGGCAGGGATGGGACTTCCATCTCAACGAGAATTAGTGCAGTTTGCCACTTTGCTCATCATTACCTTCATTTGCTCATGTTCATTGTCATTACATTCCTTTTTAAGAGACTTGTTCTACTATGTGGTCAACACAGAGCACAATCCTTGAATTGAAGAACTTTACTCCAAGGAAGAGACTGCATAGGGACAGTAAGCAAAGCTGAGAGGAAACAGTGGCTGCGTTTGGTTTTGTTTTTCAATACTTACTAAAGATGCTAAAATTATTATAGACAGTTCAAAGAATTGAGTCTATGAAGGATTTAAATGAGTTAATTGACTTGATGAATCTGAGAATGAGCAAATGTATGAGGAGTGAGTTGGCTACAGCTTAAGAGGTGCTAAATGGGATCTACAAAACGATCAGACCCAAATGTAGATGTATAGAGAAGAAACAGACCCTAGACACTGGATGTGGATGTATTATAAGAAAATGAATTGACATTATGTCACAATCGACTGGTGCTGTGAGAAGACCCTGTGCATTTAATATATAAAATAACATGTTCTATAAGACTATCTGTATAGCATGTGTGTGAAATTCAGCAAACACTTGAAGCACAGACTGTTTCACAGTAGAAGTCACTTAATTATGTGTTTTATGAAATTAAAGATGGTTAAGGCTAGATTCTGAGAAGCTTAATAACATTTAGGTGTCGTCTTATTCCCATGCCCTGTGCTGACAGCAGCTAGATTAGCACAAATAAGAATGGTATTATTTCTGCTTACGTTTGTGTTATTTCTGCTTACACTGTGGAATATTTGTCGGGCTGACTGGAGAAGGGAAAACCTGCCCTGTCTTTAGTGGGTTTAAAAGCTTTTTGGGCCCTCCAATAAATTTAATTTTAAAAATATCTATCATAATTATCTAGTCAACTTTGTGTAGTAGCTTTTGCAATCTTTATGAGAAAAGAATCAAGGTTGCTATGAAATTGGATCTTTTTTCTGTAGTCTATATATGCTAAATGTTATCTAGTATATTTAGTTGCTTACAGACTTCTGATAATACTAACATCATAATTTTCTGTGGGCCAAATTTGTTTCCAGGTGTATTATTTCTATTTTAAATTTATAAAAGACCATTCATAACATGCTTATGGCTTTCAATATTGTTTACTAGGAAAAAAATGTTGCTACCCATAAAAAGAGAGGAAACTAGAGTAAACATTCCGGATAAACCCCTCTAACTGAAAAACTTACAAGAAAATGAAGTTATATTTAACACATTCTTTAAAAAACAAGTTATTTTTATTCGTATTTCTCTAATTAGTGCTTCCCAGACAAATTACATGCAGTTGGAGCACTTAAAGTACTATCAAGGAGGATAATCTTCCCTGGAATGTTACGTTTTAGTGATTTTTTTCACAGAAAAAACTAAACCTAAATTATATTTGTGTGATGCAGCACAATGCTCAGTTTGACGTTGCAAAAGGTATATTAGCTATTAGGATCTTCATTGCATTTGGAGACTACTGATTCAGTTGACAGTCTGCATTTACTGAGACAATATTTCCAGATACTTTTAGTAAGTATTTATTTGTGTCAGTTACTAAGAATCACCAGTTTGGTCATTTTCTTTAAAACTAGAATAATAAACACACAAGGCATTTGTTATGTGATTATTGCATTTCTTATGCGTGAAACAAAATTTGTCAGACAAAGAAAATTATGCATTAAACAGTCTTTCGTTAGTTGCCTTTCAACAAAATCAGATTGCATGAGCTTTTATTACGAAATTTTGTTTCACATGCAATTGTCATTTCATCTGCAATTCTTGTTACTTGTATTTAATTTATTTGTTTAATCAGCTGTTTCTTCAGAGGGGCAGTATCATAGTAGTGATTTGGTTATTTAAAAACCAATTAAATCCCAGAAGAATTGTAAAGCCACTTAACAATGGGGGTTGGATATGAACTATGCAGATAGACTTTGGGGTTTGGTAGATTTAAGTAATTCCAGAAAGTGTTTGAAACCTGCTAATCTCAAGATCTCTTAATTTCTAAAAATACCAAAACTCATAGTATCCCGGACATACCTACTTTACACAGAAATGTCACTAAACACCAGTGCGCTCAGAAGTATCCTGGTTGGGGTGTGAGAGCTTGAGCGCATCATCAACTCCATCTTCAGACACGAGTAGAGAGATAACTGACTACTGGTTAACTCTCTTGAAAAGCCATTTGTCATCATGGCAACCTTTATCGCTGTGTGAGAAATACCCTATCAATGACAATTTGCTGGCATCACCAAGTGCGATCACTGCCAGATACTCCTAAAGGCCACAACTTCTGGCGACTGATTACATACCATTGGATATTCTGAAATGCATGTAACTAATATTATCAGCAGTATTACCCATATAATTAGTAATAGAACAATTTTGCTCTGTTTTCCTTGTGCTTCATATTCAGTGGGTCACTAAGTTCTCTAAATTGCTGAGGTCTTCCAGCATCGCAGTAAAAGGAGTTAAAAAACAAGCATACAGAGTTCTAAATGTACAGCATAGACCTCCTGTCCTTCTAGTGAAGCTCATTTTGCACGAGGGAAGTAAAGCTTTGTTAACTATTCTAGCATCCAGATGATTCTGGCATGTTTCTTTCTTTTCAGTACTTTTCTGTGTTCAACATTTCCTTTTGTGGTTCTAAAGAAACTATACCCCAAATACCACTGGAAACAATCTGACTGCTCCTCTCATGTAGTAGCTAGGCAACTGGCAGCAAGGTCTTATGCGCTTATATAAGCATTTGTCCTTTTTTTCTGATTTTCTGGGAAGTAGAGTAAAAGGAGCCAGTGTGCAGCAGGGATTTAGCGGTAAAGAAAGCAAAGAGAGCAGAAAGGTGATCTTTTTGGTTTACAGCCACACTGAATTTGTACTGCGATACATGTACACCAATTCAAGAGGGGAAGGTATCTTCTGAAGAGAGACACAAAGAACCATCAGTCCCAGCTGATCCCTTTTTACTCATTTTCAAAATTAGAAGGACCTATTGATAGATAATAGGCTTTAGAAAACAATAGATGTTAGGAATATGTAAGAAAACTTTGTACATAAAGGTCGTCATTACTTTGGAACAATGTAATTGTTGTTGATTTTCACAAAATGGTGACTGATTTGTTGTTTTTAGATGTGTTCAGCTTGACTTTCTGGAACCTGATACTTCATTTCTGTTAGAAAGCATCTTCCTGCAAGAGCAGCAAAGAAAATAAATTCTCAGTATACATAGCATTTCAGATTAAAAGTATTTAGCTGTATGAGTTGAGAACCCCATACAATTTCACTGTTAAGTTTTCAAATAAGTGACTTCATGTGTTTGTTGTATCACAGGTACAAGAATGGCTGTGCTTAAACTGCCAGACCCAAAGAGCGATGTCAGGACAACTGGGGGATATGGGCAAGGTGCCACTTCCAAAAACAAGCCCTTCACAACCGGTATCCAAACCACCTGCTTCTCCTCAAAAACAGCCCATGCCTGCTGTCTCACATTCCCCTCAGAAGACTTCCACACCTCCTACTCCAGCAGCAGCAGCAAAACCGAAAGAAGAACCAGGCATTCAGAAGGAACTTCCAAAACTTCAGCAGGGGAGACTGGAAAAAACATTGTCAGCTGATAAAATCCAACAAGGAATTCAAAAAGAAGATGCAAAACTTAAGCAGGGAAAACTTGTCAAGACACCCTCAGCCGATAAACTCCAACGTGCTTCTCAGAAGGAAGACCCAAGACTCCAGCAAACAAAGCTGACCAAGAAATCCAACAAGGAATTCAAAAAGAAGATGCAAAACTTAAGCAGGGAAAACTTGTCAAGACACCCTCAGCCGATAAAATCCAACGTGCTTCTCAGAAGGAAGACCCAAGACTCCAGCAAACAAAGCTGACAAAGACAGCCTCATCTGATAAACTTCTGCATGGAGTTCAGAAGGAGGATGCAAAATTTCAGGACGCAAAACTGGCGAAAACATCCTCAGCTGATAAAATTCTGCATGGAGTTCAGAAGGAGGATGCAAAGTTACAAGAGGCAAAATTGGCAAAGGTACCCTCAGCCGACAAAATTTTACATGGAGTTCAGAAAGAAGACCCAAAACTCCAACAGGTGAAAATGGCAAAGGCACTTTCGGCTGACAAAATCCAGCCTGCAGCTCAGAAGGAAGATGCACAACTTCAGGAAGTCAAATTGTCAAAGGCAGTTTCAGCTGATAAAATCCAACATGGAATTCAGAAAGAAGATCCAAAGCATGAGAAAATCATGAAAACTTCATCAGTGGAGAAAATCCAACAGGAAGCTCAAAAAGAAGAATCAAAACTTCGTCAAGAGAAACTGTCGAAGACACTTTCAGCAGATAAAATCCCTGCAAAAATAATTTCAGACGAAAAGAAACCCCTAAGCACACTGGAAGAAGATAAAAAGCCCGTGCTCCCAGAAGAGAGCACACCACATCCAGAGGACAAAAAAGAACAAGTTACAGCTGAGACTAAAGACCATGTTGCTGAACAAAAAGCAGAAGCTGAAGCATCTCGTAAGGGTCTGCAAGCTAAGAAGCAAGAGGATGTTAAGAAAGAGGGTTTGACAACCGTGATTTCACAAATGGGTTTGAAGGCTGAAAAAGCTCAGGAAGAAGAAATTCCTGCTCAAACAGCACCTTTGCCAGCAACTGACCATGTGGAAGCAGTCAGAGAAAAAATAGTAAGTGGCTTTCTCCCTCCCACCCCCCTTCTCCCAGCTCTCCTTTATGCCTTCCTGCTCTGTATTGCTATTCTCTGCATAGGATGATTCTAAGTGATAAATCAATGACTGCCGTTGAATGAAAGTTTCACCGGTTAGTTCTAGGCTCTACGTGCAATTTTTCTATACTTCTTGAGTGATTTTCAGTCTCAAGCAGTTAAGCATTTGATACTAAGGCAAAGTTCCTGTTTAATCATTTTTCCAACATTTCTGATTTATTTACCTGCTTCTGTAGACTCTCCAGTCTTTGGAGTTTAATTGTTGAAATTTGATTTTTTTTGTAGTTCTTAATTCCAGAAGGGAATAATCTGTGATGGTAAAGTGTACAGTGTTTTGCAATACCACTCCATTTGAGGAATACTTTGTGAAGCCTGGACATGGCATGTTGAAGTATGCAACCTTTACATATTTTTATGATTTCATTTCCTTTTCTCACATGGACAAGTACTTTTAGGCAGGGTTCTTGATGGGCTCTCGAGTCAGATGAATAGATGAGTTATGATAGTGTGTACTCAAGGTATGCATTTCTTAACTGAATGCATTTAGTGGATATGAAGTCACCAACAAGTCACTTTATCAGCTGAAGTAACATACACAGTTTGCTGAGAAATGAAAAATGATGTGGTTTTATATCAGCACCGCAAATTAGGTGCTGGTTACTATGCCATGGAAGTTGGAGTAGGTTTAGGAAAAGTGTTTAATCTCTATCAAAATTATGTTTTCAAATAATCCCAGTCAAAAAGGTTAAGTTTTTAGTGGGTTTTGGTTTTATTTTTTCCTTGTGATAACCAAGATATTTAGACAGAAAAATATTCTGATTCAGAAATTGTGCTGTGGAAAATACCAATATTTTTATAAACCAAGTTTCCCATCTGAAATATATCTCCCATTGTGCTTCCTTCTCTTGATAGTATCAAGAGGTATAATGTACCCTGGTTGAATGAAGCGAATCTGAATTATGCTCAGAATAACATAGCCAGAAATCCTCCCTTCTGGAAGAAACGATGAGATCTAAGAAAATACCGTATCAACTTTGTCATCTTGTGTCAAATATAACACCCAATTACAGGACTTCACAAGAAGAGTTAGCTTAATTTTGTTAAAAAAAAAGTAACCTCTGGGAATTTTTTTTTTTATTCATATCAGAAAATCTAGAAAGTAGACTGAGAATTTTGTTACTGTTGTTAAAAAATTGGGGTTTTTTTCTGTTGGAAAATATTGGAAAGGGAAAATTTTCATTACATGCTAATGTAAGTCCTTTCTGGTCATGTTTATATTCTATAAGGAAGTGAAGCATGTTATACTCTGGACGAATCTAAAATACATATATTGGATTTCCGTCTCTGATATCAACAAATTTTAATTGTAGATTGTTTAGTGATTTCTAATATGGCATAGACACATATTTCACTGTTATTTCACTTACATTTTACTTCCTTCCACTGCCTGTTAACTGAAATCAGGACTTCTTGTGTTAATACCATAAATAGGGTTTATCTTTCTTTTATCAGATGTTGTAGCACACGTAGCTGAAGTTTGTAAAGCAGAATTTCCATTAATTAAAAAAACCATGCATATCTAATTGTAAGTAATTTTAGCATTAAAACACTCTGAAATATAAACCAGAATGAAAAATTGGATGAATGAAAAAAGAATAGTTATTTTTACACAAAAAACCTTATGTTTTCTTTCAGCCTCCTTTTTTACTCCTTAAAAAATTACTAAAAAAAAAAAAAAAAAGGCACCATCTCAAATTGTTCTCAATTAAAAATAAAGCTGGTGCCTCACCTAGCTTGTACGTCATAACTTCATAAAAGTGACTCTGATTTTTTAAATTATTTTTATTTACTGAATTATTTTAACGTTCTCCATGTGGTATATCATGTGGTATCGTTAGATATAGTTCTTCACAAGAAAGCATGTGACAGAAGTGGAAGAAGAAATGCGAGATTTAGATATCACACCTTGATTCCGTTTCAGTAGGTAAAGGATAATATCTAGATATTGAAGAGTACATTTTAAATGCATTTCAGGACAGAGGGATTTCAGGTAGGTGTATTTTTAAATAGAGATGCAAGGGAAAAACCTAATACTTTCTGCTCTTGACAAAGTGCTGATGCCGTTTTATATCCAAATCTCTGCAAATGATAATTACTAACTCTTGGACTATTCCAATGAGATAAGTAAATAATACTATCCTCATTTTTCAGTATTAAAAAAAAGAAAAAAAAAAGAAGATGGCAATACCGCAACAAGTCCCTAAAGACTCGGAGAGGCTAAAGTTCTGATCCAGTACAATCAGTAGAATGATACTTTGAAAATCACAGCTATCAATTGTATTTAGAGATCTGGCACCCTTTGAAACAACTGTGACCTAAATATTAAAAATTTTGGGTCTCCAAATATGACTTAAAGTGTCATAAAGCCATTTTTTCTTCAAAACATTTTTTTTTTCCGCAGTAATATTTTACACTGTAATTTCTTCAAAAAGATTTTAAAGAATAAACTGCCTTTGGTCATGATATGTAGGTCCTTTTCCTGAGAAAGAACTTTGTAATGTTGACTGTTCACGTGTGCAACAGCAGTTGGCTGTTCTAACAAGAATACCGAGAAATATTGGATGATTATGACGTACAGTTTGTCAGTATAAAACAGTCATCTTGGAACTTACAAATTAACATGTAAGTAGTTCAACATACCTACACGAACACATGACCATGGTATAAATTGGACATACACTGACAACACTTCAGCTGTTTTATATAAGCGCCTCTTGTTTACCACAGAATGATCATGTGCTTAGTTCAACCGGGTAGAAATTAATATATTAATTAATAAATAATTGATGTGTTGTAAATTGACATCATTATTCTAACACATGACATTAATGAGAAAACACAGACCAGGGAGCCAGAAAAAGGAGGAGAAGGCTTATCTATAAGCAGTTTTTCTGGACATAAATAAATTGTGTCATTTTGATAATATGAAGTTCAAATCCAGATTAAATGGTTTAGTCAACCAAAGTCTTTCACTTTCTGAAACTGTTTCTTTTTTTTTTTTGATAATGTAGATATCTTTATTTCTTCTATAAACAGAATGACCTTTTAAAAATCATAAGTTCCTTTGCAAAATTAAATTTCTGTTCTGTGAAGTGGAGTGTAATCTTGCTAGCTATAAATAATTTAAAAAACTGTCAAGCCTTTTTTATCACATTTTTTCTTTAATGGAGTTCTGACTGAATTTGATAACCAATGGGACATTTTAAAGCAGCGAGTGTTGTATTTTCAAATAAGAATATTAAAAGTGAGGAAGTGTAAGAATAAATACTACTTCTAAAGCAAAAACTTCTAATGCAAAACAGTTGTATGAAGTATTGGCATTGACACTGTAGAAATGCCACTAGAATAGTAGAAATGCATCCTACCTTAGATTGTTTTTACCATTAGTTAAAGAAGTTGCATTTCCTGGTTTTAAACTATCTTATCCAGCCGACAGCTCTCCTAAGTCTCCATGTTCATCAAGTCTCAAGAAGATCATCCCTTGGATGTCTGTATTGTAGATAAATTTGTCCAGTATTTAAAAAAATCACAATAGGCAAAATTTCAGACAAAACGCTGTTCCAACTACTCAGAAAGGCCCAGTAATTCAACAGGTACCAAAGTGCTTCCTACTTTACAAGAAAACAGTAGGGTTTTTTCTTACTGATTAAAATGTGTTTTCCATTCTCCACAGGATGTTAAATATATATATGATCCTTAGCAGCAATGTTTCTGCAATATTTTGGTATTCATCTATAAATCTGATATTTATGGTATGTTTACAAGTTTGACAATGATGCTGTCTTTGTGTATGTCATGGCCAACCCTGCAGAAAATAAATTGCCAGTCATTTAAGAACAGATGTAGCTAATGATAATATCCTAGTTCTCAGGCTGCAGGTAATAGGGAATAAAAGCACAAAGCCCAAATATTATTTATTGTCAATTACATGCGTATGACCTCGAAACACGATGTGCACAATTTTTGTGTGACGTATCAGAGGGCAGACAGCTGTATATACAAAAATGATAGGAAATATATTCATATTATGGTAGCCTTAAAAGAAAATTGGATTTTCTCATCTCATTTATTTCTAATAATAGAAGTTCTTCCTTGTTCTAGGTCTTTTTCTTCTCCTTAGTGTCCATATAGCAACCTTTCCCATATTCAGTTTCCTGTTATTGATAGCAGTGATGTTATGGCATGCACTGAGGTTCAAGAACAGGTCAGGCAATAGCAATATTCATTGTCATCTCCTCTGGTTTGATCATTGAGTAGGTACTAGACATTGGACTTGCAGATAGTGACACCATCACAAATTACATGGCCAAAATCATTCCATGACCAGTTGTTGTCTACCTAATTCTAAGCTTAAACGTTTATCTGACGCCTCTGCTTTGTTGTCTCTGCTTTACACGCCGCTGTATTACTTCATCTCCCTATGGAGAACCCAAATCAGACAGACTCACTTTCACTAGATGGACACAGTCTGTCCATCAACTCCTAGGAGACCTTCTGAGCTTGAATAATGTTTGGATTTTCTAGGAGCTCATCTAAATTGATAACAGTGTGTTTGATTGGGTATGTATTTATAAGAATAAACGTATTGGAAATAAAATTTAAAAATAACAATCAAATATTGTAGGTGAAATTTTAGTGAAAATTCTAGATTGCATCAAATGAAACTTTAGTGTGAATAAACATTTGAAATACTTGCAATTGAGAGCAACTTAACATGAGCACCAATGTACTTTCAATTATAGTTAAGCATTGTCATCATTTTCTCAATATATTTATTCCACAGTATTTTTTTTTTAATTCAGCATATTGCCGAGGAAGTTGGTAAAATAAAGCTTAAATAAATGGCTTGCTGTACTTCAGAAATCATTGACGTAGATCAGCAAATTTGATAAATGCTACCTACTTGTATTATTGAGGGCCATAGCAAATATGAATAACATATTAAAATCAGGAGACGTTGGGATGTTTGTTGTTAAATTGCTAGTGGAGGTGGAGACGCTTTGTAAGATTGTCAGCTTGCATCTAAGATGACCTGTCATTTGGAGAGTGAGGAGTTTTTGTTAGCGAAATGGTGAGGTGGTTTTACTAAATACAGAGCATTTCACAGCTGAGAGAATCAGGAGGGAAACTTTGCTGTGGAAATAGTTGCTGTAGGATATTCTTGGTAATTCTGTTACCTAAAAAAGGAGATAGAGGTGCTTGTCATTCAGAGTGGTGGAGAAAGATGTGGAAGCTAGGAGGATTACTAAGGTGTTTAACTAGGGATGAGAAGGAAAGCATTGGTTATGATGCTTAGTCAGGTTTGCCTGCCTTGTTTGCTTCTTTGCTTCCTGTGATCAATAGCTCCCCATCGCGCTTCCCTCCCCACGATTGCACTCCCCTACCAGCAACTTACCTCTGCAATACAAATTTACTGAGAAACTTCTTTTTTGTGAGGTACTCAGAAAATGTTTGCACAGTGCCGAATTGCAGATACGGGGACGTTCCAAATTGCATTCAGTCATGCCTCAGTACTCCATGTATTCTGTTGCATGTTACAATGTGTAAGACTTAAATCAACAAAATGAAGCCATAGGTCCAAAATTTAGGAAGACTGATGTATCAGTAGACAATTGTAAAAGATTAAATGGGCAAACAGACCACAGAAATGCTGCAGGCTGACCTTTGGCACACTGTATTACTTTGTATCTAGAGTTACACAGGCAGTTTTGAAACATAGGTAATTTTGTGTAAATTAACCCCCAAACAAATTGTCCCATGGATATGTGAACAGATGATAGATTATCATTAGTAAATATTCTGAAAGCAATTGAATACGGTATTTGTTTTTATTGATAAATAGAAGATAATCTTACAGCTAATAGGATCAGTTGCCAGTGTGGACAGCCATGCAAAGCATAGTTATATTCAATGCAAAAACTCAATTTTTGAGGAACTTTTTGTATTATTTTAATAGCTTTGAATAACAAAATTAGTGTTCACTCCTGTATGGCTTAATGTAATTATTCTTGGCATCATTTTTTTTCATCTGAGCCATTAATTCATCTTTAAAAAAAACCACATGTATTTAATTGCCTGGAGACGTTAAGAATTTATATATAAATATATACACACGCGTATGTATTTATTTTTTTAGGAAAAGGAGGATGACAAATCAGACACATCAAGCTGTCTGCAACAGAAAAGTCCACAAGGTCTGAGTGACACCGGGTATTCTTCTGATGGGATATCAAGCTCACTTGGTGAAATTCCAAGTCATATCCCCAGTGATGAAAAGGATTTACTCAGAGAAGCTCGTAAAAAAGACAGTATTTCACAAGAAAGTCCACCAAGCCCCTCAGATCTAGCTAAACTGGAAAGTACTGTACTGTCTATTTTGGAAGCTCAGGCAAGTACTCTTTCTGAAGAAAAATCTGCAAAAAGCAAAGAGCTTTATGAAACCTTCAGTGATCAGTCAAAGGATCAACATAAAACAAAGCCTTTGCCACTCACTCCAGAATCTTACAGTTCAGATGAGGAACACTTAGAACCTATTCAGAAAGGTGAAGAAACCATTGTAGAAGATGGCAAAGGAGGTTCTTCATCCCGGGCAGACTACAAGGAAGAAGATGAAGATGACATATCAGCAAGAAGACAACGCTATGATTCTGTGGAAGACAGCAGTGAGAGTGAAAACTCACCCGTCCCAAGGAGAAAAAGAAGAGCTAGTGTTGGTTCTTCAAGCAGTGATGAATACAAACGGGATGACAGTCAGGGATCAGGTGATGAGGAAGACTTCATTAGAAAACAGATTCTAGAGATGAGTGCTGATGAAGATGCCTCAGGTTCTGAAGATGATGAATTCATTAGAAATCAACTCAAAGGAATCAGTGTAACTGAAAGCCAAAAGAAAGAAGAGGTGAAAAGCAAAACCAAAGGAACAGCTGGAAAACACAGAAGAATGGTACGGAAAAGTAGTGCAGGCTATGATGAGGATGCAGGAAGAAGACATTCATGGCATGATGACGATGATGAGACTTTTGATGAAAGCCCAGAGCCAAAGTATAGAGAATCTAAAAGTCAAGACAGTGAAGAACTTGCAGTAACTGGAGGGGGAGGCCTTCGGCGTTTCAAAACAATAGAATTAAATAGTACAATAACAAACAAATATTCTGAAGCATCTGAACAACAGAAAGGTATTTTATATTTTGATGAAGAGCCTGAACTGGAGATGGAGAGTCTTACAGATTCCCCAGAAGATAGATCTAGAGGAGAAGGGTCTTCTAGTTTACATGCTTCTAGTTTCACACCAGGTACTTCTCCTACTTCAGTGTCATCACTTGATGAAGATAGTGACAGCAGTCCTAGTCACAAAAAACTGGGAGGGGAGAGCAAACAACAGCGCAAAGCCAGGCATCGGTCACATGGTCCTCTTCTTCCAACTATTGAAGATTCTTCTGAAGAAGAAGAACTACGAGAAGAGGAAGAACTGCTAAAGGAACAAGAGAAACAGCGTGAATTAGAGCAGCAACAAAGAAAAAGTTCTAGCAAAAAATCTAAAAAGGACAAAGATGAACTAAGAGCTCAGAGAAGAAGGGAACGTCCAAAGACCCCACCAAGTAATCTTTCTCCCATTGAAGATGCATCTCCAACAGAAGAATTACGTCAGGCAGCAGAAATGGAAGAGCTGCACAGATCTTCCTGTTCTGAATATTCGCCTAGTATTGAGTCAGATCCTGAAGGATTTGAAATCAGCCCAGAAAAAATAATAGAAGTACAGAAAGTTTACAAATTGCCTACTGCTGTCTCTCTATACTCACCAACAGATGAACAACCAATTGGACTCCCAAAAGAAGAAAGTGGTCAAAAGACATTGAAAAGCGCCGAAGAGGTATATGAGGAGATGATGCACAAAACCCATAAATCCAAGCCATTTCAAACAGCAAATGAAAAAGATGATGTATTTGAAAAAGAGTCTTTATATGGTGGAATGCTAATAGAGGATTATATTTATGAATCTTTAGTAGAGGATAATTACAATGGAACTATTGATACTAATCTTGTAATGAGACAAGATGAGAGCAATGAATATATGCAACAGAGGGGAAAAGAGAAAAAAATAAAGGCTTCAGAACAAATCTTCGAAGAACCACAGAAAATTACTGATCTACAGAAAGACTACTATAGTGTTGAAACTTTACATTCTATAGTGCCTCAAGAAGATATTGTTTCTAGCTCTTACATTATCCCAGAAAGTCATGAAATAGTTGTATTAGACAGCACTGTAACTTCCACTAGTGAGGAAAAACAGTTGTTAGATGCAGAAGCTGCTTATGAAGAGCTTATGAAAAGACAGAGAATGCAGCTGACCCCCGGGTCCAGTCCAACACAACCAACTTCAGGTTTTGTTCCCACATCTGATACAAAGGTATCTAGTGTTGGAGAAATAGTGGATAGTACATCTTTAATATCAAGCACTACTTCAGCAATCTCAGATGTGTCACCTGTCAGTAGTGCAGCACTTTCTATTCCAGATGTTAAAATAACACAGCATTTTACAGCAGAGGAAATTGAAGATGAATACTTAACAGATTATGCCAGAGAAATTCAAGAAATAATTTCTCATGAAACATCAATGTTGACATACTCTGAGACATTGGAAGGTGCTGCATCAGCTTTACCTTCTGATACAGCTTCCTTAACATCATCTACATCTTCGGTTTGTACCACGGATAGTTCATCACCTGTAGATAGTGCGACCACAGGTTATGTAGATACAGCAGATGGTGTAAGTAAACTGGCAGATTCTGAAGGTGTCAGGATAATAACCCAAGTTCCCTTAACATCTACAAAAGAGTTCTCTGAAGTGAGCATGCCTTATGAGTCTATTGCCGGAGCCACTAAAAAGCCATCTATGGCATCAGATATGGAAAGTGTGGATCGAACTGCAGTTTGCTTGCCTGAAACTGCACCTTCGCTAGTGTCAACTACAGTTATAACACCCAAGCAATATGCAACTGACACCATTACCTGTGATACCTCCGAAGCAGAAAAGGAAGCAACTAGAAAAATGAAAAGTACAGTGGAGGCTGGCATTGTCAAAATTCATCATGAAGATTCACACAAAGAATTGGGTGTGGATATCACAAGGATTAGTTTGCCTAGTGCCACACCTGAGCAACCACCTGTATGTATAGCATCAGTACCAGTTACAGAGCCTGCATCAGAAACATCTTCTGTACCTACTCCCAGTGTTGTAAGTAAGACCAGCATGGTCTCTGTGCCTTCCTCAGCTCCTGTAACATCCAAAGTATTCTCGCTTTTTAGAAGCTCTTCTTTGGATTCTCCTGCACAACCTTCTCCACCCTCACCTCCTCCTCCTCCACCACCTCCTCCACCACCATTACCTCCTCCTATTTTACCCAAGCCAGCCATTTATCCCAAAAAGAAGTCACAGATTAAGACTCCAGCAGCAACAGCTCCCGCAATGGTACCTTCAGTCACAAGTGTTCCAACACTAGAATCCACAGCTGTAGTAAAGAGTCATGTGGTACCTGTCACAAGAACATACACCCCAACACCACCTCCTGTACCACCCAAACCGTCCTCCATTCCAGCAGGGCTTGTTTTCAGTCACAGGCCTGCTGAAGTGACTAAACCTCCAATTGCTCCTAAACCAGCAGTTCCTCCGCTCCCAATAACTGTTCATAAGCCAGCAGAAACACAGCCCAAAACAATAGGTTTGACTTCAAGTATGACTCTGAATTTGGTCTCTGCAGCTGAATACAAGATAGCATCTCCCACTTCCCCCTTGTCTCCACACTCTAATAAATCTTCACCAAGGTTGACAAAACCCTTACAGGAAACCTATGTTGTCATCACATTGCCATCTGAGCCTGGAACTCCCACAGAAGCTATTACTAGTCAGGCTGTTACCAGCTGGCCTTTAGAAGTATCTTCTAAAGAACAGATTCCCCAGCCTATGCAACCAGTTTTCACTCCATCCATGAAAGCTGTGGAAATGCAAAGTATGGCAGATCAGAGTATGTATATTGCAGGTGCTTTGCAAGCTATTCCTGTCACAACACAATCAACTTTTGAAAAAATACCTAGTTCAAAATCAGAAGTAGTAACAACTGAAGTAACCAAGACCACGGTGTCTGTTGTTAAGGGCCCAGTGCCTGGTTTTGGTTTAGGGAGTGTTGCTATCACTATACCTCCGGAGCCACTACATATGGTAGATCAACCCAGGTATAGAGAGAATGGAAGATTCCATCCTTTGGGTGATGTCATAGATCTTCGCACTTTAACCAAGATGGATATTGAAATGAGAGACAGCTGTATGGATCTGTCTGCTGTTTCCATGGACCTAAGAAGGCAAATGCCAGCAAGTGATACAAGTGTGCGGCCAGTAAGTACTGTCCAACCAGCTATAATAAATCTTAGCACTGCATGTGTTGCCGATCCTTCTCTGTCTATCGTCACTGAGACAGTAACTGTAACGACCTGCACTGCCACTGTAAGCTACGCTACCAGTATGGACAGCCTTGTGGATCTGGGACATGCGATGACAACGCCGCTTCAGCTAACAACATCAAAACATTTTGAGCCTGCGCACAGAGTAATAGGCAGCCAGGCATTCTCTGCAGGTAGAGATGAAGTGCCCATAAACTTATCCCTAGGTACTTCAACACATGCGGTGACATGGGCTGCTACAAAGCCTGTTACTGTACCACCTGTTGGTGTTACAAATGGTTGGACTGATCTCTCCACTTCTCAGGAGCCGATGGATAGTGGAGCAGTTGACCTCAGCACTACAAAATCCCACAGAACAGTAGTAACAATGGATGAAACTACTTCGGGTATCGTAACGACAGTAATAGAAGATGATGAAAAGCCTGTGGATCTGACTGCAGGGAGAAGAGCTGTCTGCTGTGATATGGTTTATAAATTGCCATTTGGTAGGAGCTGTACAGCTCAGCAGCCACCAACTACACTTCCTGAAGATCGCTTTGGTTACAGAGATGACCATTATCAGTATGATCGGTCAGGGTCATATGGCTACCGAGGAATGGGAGGTATGAAACCATCTATGTCTGACACAAATTTATCGGAAGCTGGACTGTTTGCATACAAAAGCAAGAATAGCTTTGATTATCGAGTTGGGGCAACTGATGCAGCAGTAGATCTTACAGCTGGAAGAGTTACTACAGGTCAGTATGACACAGCAGCAGATCTCTCTTTGAAATATAATTCTGATGTTCCTCACCTCATTTCAGGATGATTATTTTATTGTTTTTCCCCTCTTTCTGTTGTTTTGTTTTCTTTTGGACAGTGTGACAAATTATTCTGGATTACACGTGTTTTCATTTCTTCATTTTACATAAGTGTTTTGCACAGAGATGCCTGCATGTGCCTGCATGTTCAGAAATGCTGTTTCCTTCACATCTAACCTGATCATTAACCTGAAGATTTGCATGCAGTTTCCCCTTCCCATTTAATTCATCAAGATGGAATGACTTTCAGAATCCGCAAAGCAGCGTTCTTTTGTGGGACTGGACTGTAACTTTGCCCTGTAATTTCAGGTGAGGTTATGGATTACTCAAGCAAGACTACTGGTCCTTATGCAGAGACTCGGCATATGATTTCTGGCATCGGGCTCAGTACACCACAGTATTCCCAGGCAAGAATGGTATCATCTCTGGGTTCTCAGTTTGGTCTTGGAAGTGTTTTAAGATCATCCAATGGTGTTGTTTATTCTTCAGTAGCGACTCCAATCCCATCCACATTTGCCATCACTACACAACCTGGTTCTATTTTCAGTACGACTGTCAGAGATTTACCTACTCTACAAACAGTTGACTCAGTGCCCTCTATATCAACTTTGCAACAGAGTCAACCACTGCCAAGATCATACAGTTTCTTGACAACAGTGGCAGCTGAAAAAGACAGTGCAATTACTGCCGTTGATATGGAGACAGGTTTACCACCTCTTTCTATAGAAACTATTACCACTGAGCCAAACAACTTGATACCTGCTTTAACTACAGCATCTGAAGTTTATACAGATGTAATTGAAGATGAGGTTGCCCTTCTCATTGCTCCTGAAGAAGGCAAACAGCAGCAGCTTGATTTGGAGCGTGAACTTCTTGAGATTGAGAAAATTAAGCAGCAGCGCTTTGCAGAAGAGCTGGAATGGGAACGTCAGGAAATTCAAAGATTTAGGGAACAAGAAAAGTTTATGGTGCAAAAAAAGCTTGAGGAGTTGCAATCCATGAAACATCATCTCTTATTTCAGCAAGAGGAGGAACGACAAGCTCAGTTTATGATGAGGCAAGAGACATTAGCCCAGCAGCAGTTGCAGCTTGAACAATTCCAACAACTTCAACAACAGCTCCACCAACAGCTAGAGGAACAAAAAATTCGTCAAATATATCAGTACGGTTATGACCCATCTGGAACTGGCTCACCACAAACTACCACAGATCAAACACTTTTGGAAGGACAGTATGCAACTGCAGAAAATGGCCAGTTTTGGCCTACCGATGATGCAACCACTACGGCTTCAGGAGTGCTGGGTATCGAAATTCCTCAAAGCCAAACATGGTATACGGTTCAGTCTGACGGCATTACCCAATACATACCTAGATCTGGTATCCTAAGCTCTGTTTCAGAAATGTCTCTTAAAGATATTGATGTTAGAGAGGAGAAGCAATTGAAAAAGAGAAGTTCTATGCCAAAGTTACGTGGTCCATATGAGGAACTTGAGGAGACCCTGGAAGAAGAGCCCCGGTGCTTCAAAAAGATAGTGGACAGTGGAGTGCAAACTGATGATGAAGAAGGAGCAGACAGAGGTTACACAAACAGGAGACGGAGAACTAAAAAGAGTGTTGATACGAGCGTTCAGACAGATGATGAAGATCAAGATGAATGGGATCTTTCTAGCAGATCTAGAAGGAAGCCTCGTGTAGGAAAATACAGTGAGAGTACCTCTGAGGCAGACAAAGCTAAACCATTCTCCAAAGTATCTAGTATTGCAGTTCAGACAGTGGCAGAGATTTCGGTACAAACAGAACCTGTGGGAACAATAAGAACACCTTCAGTCAGGGCCCGATTGGATGCTAAGGTTGAAATAATAAAGCATATTTCAGCTCCTGAAAAGACATATAAAGGAGAAAGTTTGGGATGTCAAACAGAGACAGATTCAGATACTCAAAGTCCCCAATATCTGTCAGCTTCATCTCCTCAGAAAGATAAAAAACGCCCAACACCATTAGAGATAGGATACGCATCCCACCTTCGTCCAGAGTCCACGCTGCAGGTAGTCCCTTCCCCTCCCAAATCTCC
>NW_010402064.1:0-728 GCF_000710305.1 Buceros rhinoceros silvestris
CCAGCTCCGCGGCCAGCGCGACCTTTGCCGCCGCTGCTCCTCGGTCTCCTCCTCCCCCGTCCCTCGGGTCCGCTCCGGCGGCAGGCTCGGTGGTGCTGCCGTGGCATTCCCTGCTGCGTAGCACCGGGTTCGGCTGTAAGCTTTGCAGACCTTGAGCTGCCTCTTTTTGTGTGCTGGAACTGTGCTGTCAGCACATGGGCTCGCCTTCGGGATGCCCTTGTGTTACTGCCATATTTCTGCTAATATCTTGTACATTTTTCTAACGCAGATGAGAGCGCTCTGCTAGTTGTTTGGCGCTGGGAACGTGCCTTCACATGCAGGTCTGGGCCGTGTACTGGGATGGAGACACGCTCCTGCCTGGAGCTTTTGCGTGCCTTGGAAAAAGATGCGTAAATAATTACAGATGAAAGCATTTTTAATGGCAAGAAATGTGGTTTTCATTTCAGGAAAATAATTCGCACAACACACAGACCAAACGATAAGTACAGTCTGAAACTTTGCCCTGGGAGTTGAAGTAATTTTACTGCTTTGTTTATGTCAGTTTTCTGTTGTGGATAAACAGCATATGCTTAGATCGTCCTTTAATGGATATACAGTGGATTGTGGTAAATGGTCGTGTTCAAAAATCTGCTTTGGCTAATATTAAAATATCTTCCATTTAATGCCGGCATGATATTCACGCTACACAAGACAGGTGTTCAGCTCTTACAGCAACTACAATATATCCT
>NW_010402064.1:835-20774 GCF_000710305.1 Buceros rhinoceros silvestris
GCTGAACTCTTTGCAGTTTAATATTTAAAACAAGCCATTAAAAAAGTTCTGATCATTAAATTAGAATTAAAGTGGAGCAGAAGCTGATACATTATCTGACACTTGGCTTCTATAGTGCCTGTCACAAAGTAATGGCTGTCTTAACAGTTACATTAATCATCATCAAGAAGTTCAGAAATGGCTGTTTCAGTCCAAAACCTCTTATTACCAAAGAGATAGCTTTCATAATATTGGAATGGGTAAATAAATGTCTTTATCAAGAAATTCCATCTAAATGTAGTTTATATGTTCTCCCCCATGAGTTTACTTTATTGCAGTTGCCCACCCTCTACTTAAATGGAAGAAAATGTATGGGGCAACTTTGCAGGTAAATGTACAGTGAAGTATGTTTCAAGTTTTGATATTCAGTACATATTTTCAACCATGTAATCAAATAGCTTTAGAAGAGCAAAATGTCCCTTTTGTTTTAGACAGTGGTCAGTATTTGTCAGTTCGGTGTGTTATTAAAATGAGCACAGGCAGAAGAAGCTATCCAATTAAAAGGCAAATCTGGCAAGCGACCATTTTTTCGCTCACAAATTCACAGCCTGTGTCATTTGCAAAACAGCACGTTGGTAAGGGAAAAAAATGTTCAATTTCTTCTTCAAAATACCTTTTAAAATTAGACAGACTTTAAGGAACTGCTGTGATTAGAAATCAGTAAAATTCTTTCTAGGTAGAACCTTCAGTGGTGGAGAAAATGAATTTCTAATCATGCTGGTTTTCATTTTTCTTGTATTTGCCTTTACTGCTTACATAAAAGCTTCATATCTCCAAACTTCCGTTGTTTCAAAATCTTCTGACTATGACTATACTGTTGTTAATTTAATGTGAACTGTAGGAAGCGTTACTGTGAGATTGTGAATAAAAAATCAAGTTGCCATTCCTTTTCTTTGGTATTTTTATATAGGAGTTACCTTATTGGGTTAAATCACAAAACAGGTTCCCATTTCACTAGTAAATATATCCCAGTGCTTCAGCTGGTGTTAACTTGAAGAAAGTTTCTTCCTGATTTCTTTATGTAGTAACTGGTTTGATCTTTACTATTGTTGATAAGGATATTGCATTTACATTAATAACTGAATTTCCTTGATCACAGGTAATTTATCCATATTGGTTACGTGAAAAACATTTCTTCTGATCAGTTTTGAATTTTCCACACTTCAGATGTTTCTCTGTATTTTTCTCTTGTGTTATAAGATAGCAAGCATGGGAAACATCTGATCTGACCTCTCTAGAGTAGTCATCATTTTATATGTCCACGCATAATCCTCTTGATTTTAAAATTTCTGATTTCTCTTCATAGGGTATTTTCAATGTTTATCATTGTCCACATGTGAACCTTTTCCAGTTCTTTAGTATCCTCTTGGAGAAGGGGTGACCTGTACCTTGTGTGTTTGGGGTTTTATTTTTCTGGTGAGGTCGTAGCATTGATTTTTTTATAATCCTATTATACTGGCTTTCTTCTAATTCTCTTACATTGTTTAAGCAACCTCTTTTATTATTTTTATTCTGATTGTAGTGGTGTATTGAGGAGAGATTTTCACTAAACTCCGAAGAGGTGCCCTGGTTCCTTATTGAGGCCAAAGCATCTGGTGTTCTTTCCCATTTACAGCATAACTGATCTAATGAATGGCTTACATTAAACAGAGGCAGTCCTACCGCCTCCCTTGCACCTGACACTGGCATTCATCTGCCTCAGTGATCCATCGCATGGAACTACACCATTTAAAAAGCAATCCTAGTCTTACCAGTAAAGGGTCAATTTTTCTCTTGGTTTGCTCCCTGAGCAGGCTTACCGGTGATGCTGCTCCTCTTGTTGCAAGGAGAATAGAGGAGCACATGGCAAAGGAAGGAGGAGGCAGGAGTATGGAATGTCCCCCTTCTGCAATGATCTGCCTCGATCACATCAGTTTAACTAGCATAAAACTATGCAGAGTCGTAACAGAAGTATGAGATTGGTATAAATGCAGGGAGGATGGAAATGTATGTGTAAGCATAAGGTGAAAGAGCGAAACAAAGTGTTAAAGAAATAGCCTGTACTGATAATGAAGGACACGGTTTCCAGGACACCATTCCCAGCAGTATCTGTGTGCCACAGCACAGACGACTTGCCAGCGGAAGACCTTGCATCCTAACAGCAGGAGGGTGGAACAAGGTTGTAGTACATCACATACACTGTTCTCCTTCCTGTCAGCCAAACAGCAAAAGAGCCTGCAGCCAGGCATATGGTCTGTTTCCTTTCCAATAAGGGAAAACAGTCAATGGGCAGCAGTACAGCCTAAGATTTACAGAGGGTGAGGTAAGCAAGATCCCGAGGCAAAGGACTATCTTGTCACAGCTGATGAGTCCTGAAGGATATCCTAAAGGATCTGCTCAAAAAACCAGGTTTTTATTGCTAATTAAGAACAACTCCTGAAATGGATAAGGACTTAATAGCTGACAGCCCTTGTCTTCTGTTTTGCATGTAAGTTATCCTGGCCGGACCATTTGGACAGAAAAATCTCGATGCTGTTAAGTGTGCATAAGAGTGTGAATGGATTAGATCTGTAGGAGAATAAATGTCAGTGGGTAACACCAACTTACCTGGTGATTTTTTAGGTAACTCTTACCTTCCCCTTGCCTAACACATTTGAGTTTTATTACACTAAGTTCTCTATGGTTAAACCTTTCGTTTGAAACCTGGTAAAACACAGACTGTCTTCTCTGGGGTTTATTTTAGTCTGTGTTTTTTATCTTTCATCCTTTAAACTTGATTTGGCATTTCAGGGGGCCACTTAATCACTTTGGTTAAATTAAGAGTTTTCCATTATTCCAAGTAACCTAAACAACTGCAGATTTTATGCCATGCTACTCACCCCAGTTTCACCCCATGATTAACAACGCCATAACATAGGACCAACTTCATTCTCTTGAGACACTTTGCAGTAAACTCTGCAATTAATGAAATTTATTGCATGAAAATCCATCATTTAATCCAATATTTTGCCTTGAAATTCTCAACAGGTTTTGATCTATGGCTGACTGTGTCTTAGATTTTTTTGTTTGTTTGCTTCAGGAGGAATTATCTTACTTTGGGGTTTGAAAAAACTTCTCTTCTGTTACCGAGATTAAAAAATCTGGAGCGTGAACTAGATCCTCAGTACTAATTGTTCTATTCTCTTTCTTTTGTACATGATGCCTGGTATGACTTTTTCTTATTGTTTGTACTAGGATTAGATTTCCCAGTTTCTGTGAGAGTCGGATTTGACTCAAGTTGAAGCTCATTGTTTCTTCATACTGTTTTATTATCTTTTTCTCAGCAATAAGCATGTTTTTGGAGACTCAAAGATTTTCTCAGCATGTAAGATATATCTAGGAGTTTTGCTTCTTTATTTTGAGCTTTCAGGACCTTCTTATTACTGAAATTTCATTTTTAATAGGGCATATTTAAATTTCAGTAAGTTTAACAGGCAGAAGCATGCAGTTTGGGGCATGAACTCTTCGCATGTATGAAGGGGCTCCTTGTATTTCTTACTTTTGTTTTACCAGTCCTACATTTTACAATTTTCTCATCAATTGTTTCATAAAATAGCTTATAACATGTCACACACATGGTTTCCATGGTTTGTTTTCCCTGCTTCCTCTGCCAGAAATTTGGTATGCATCTTGGATCCACATATACCTTCCCATCACTCTTAGTCTCTGTGTTGAATTACCTTGAGGATGTGCCCATCACCCAGACTGGGAAGAAAACCAACTGGTGCCAGCCATGAACACATTCCAGCTCTTTGTTATAGGATTAAGGAATTTAGAAAATAACAGTTAAAGTTGATGCCTAGCTGTGCATCTTCTACCTGTCATATGCATAATTCTGAGATAATCACAGGATCAGGTACTGTTTAATAAAATACTGTATAGCATTGTAAAACTGTTATTAGGACATTGAAGTTCCCATGATGCTAGGCTCCACAAAAACATGGGCTGAGAAGATTATCTGCAATCCTAACTCTTAGCAATATAAATATAACACAGTTGAAAAGAGAAAATATACACAGAAGGGAAGGGAAATATTAGGAGTTGAAGGGGAACATTTGTACTTCAGGCACCCAGCTCATGAATCAGCCACTTCCATGGCTTATCCAGAGACTCCTTCAGAGGACAGTTTGGAATATTTTAGGAGTTCCTTCATCAAAAGAGCTCTCAACAGGAGCCTCTCTCCATTTACTGTATAGGAGGATCCATCTCCTACATCCCACACTTGCCTACTTTAGACACTTAAAAATAGGAGGTGTGCATATACCTTCTTATCATGCATTTTGCTCATAGGGCCTGTAGGGGCATCTTAGTAAACTGAGCTTCAGAGAAAGCTTTGAAGAACAGCAGTGAAGTGTGTTTTCAAGTACTGATGGGAATTTCCTTAAAGAGTTAAGGTATAGTCCAGGTGAAGGCATACAGGTTTGTTTGAAAACATAACATGGGTGAGAGAGGAGCTGGAAGCTGCACTGGCACTGCATGACAGGTGGGAGATAGGAAGGGAAGAGGCACAAGAAGCATCTGCAATTTTTTAATTTTTTTTTTTTTTGGTAGAATGTGGAAATTCTTGTAAGTGTTTTAGCCAAACACAAAATAATAAACAAATCAAGCAGTCTGGGCTAATGATCTTTTCAGCTTTGTTTCATGAAAATTGGCCAAGCTTCAAGTGAGAGCAAACCACAGCTGGCTTCCTGACAATGATTGAGGAACCATAGGTGCGGTGGTGATAAGCGAGGAAAGGCCTTGAAAGTGAAGACAAGTAACAGATATTATAGAAGTCAGGGAGATCTGTGGACACAATGACATGTTCTCCAAGTGTTCGATCAGGAAAAGGGGCTTTGCAGCAGTTTTCTGAATGAAAGCAAGTGTAATTAGGCTGTGTTTCTCAAAAGCAGAGGGAAAAACGTTGCTGAGTCAGCCCCGATGATGATCATGACCTGATTGATTGCTTCAGCTGATTGGAAGAATTAAGAAAAATACCATCTTGGAAATTTGCACTGAAAGTATCTGCAAACTATGAATATGAATCTTAGGATTTGGCATAAATTTGGGATCTAAGGTGATGCTAGAGCTGTGTGTCTGAGCAGTGAGCAGGATGATGGTGTAGTTGTGCAGCTCTGTGCGTTGCCAGCACTTAAGGCATTCATATGAAACGTTAAAGATCTGTTCTCAAATGTGATTGTATTGTTTGTTATTTGGAGTTCTTCACTTTTACAGTTGCTACCCATGTAATATTGCTTAGACGATTTCCCCAGCTGCAGCCAAGGACTGGACAGTAATTGTTGAGTTTGATTCATAATGTTGCAGTGGGGTGGCTGGCATAAAAAGGTGTGTTTTGCGTTTTCTGGGAAGGCGCTGATGGTTTGGTTTGGTTTACAGTAATAATGAACACTGGGTACAGTATTTTGTTTACAATCAAATTATGAAGTCAAGTCTTCTAATAACTATACTCCTTAGTACTTGAGTAATACAATTAATTGACTCAGTTCCTTATTCTGATCCTGCTTGATGATGTAAGAATTCTCCCTAGGAGGAGGAAGCTTTCCGTTTCCTTGGGGCTTTTATAGCCAGGTCCCAGCTGCAGCCATCCTTTCCTTCCCCCTTTGACATGTCCCAGAACTCATAAGTTGAGAAGAGGGACTGGAGAAAGGGCAGAGGAAATAACATCGACTCTTTGTAGTTTTACCCTGGCATATAGTTGTTTGGGCAACATGATAGCAAACAGGTGTGAAATAGAATTGTTTCTAGGCTTTTCTCACTTAAACTAGAGATGAGGCAACTTTAGTATGAGAGAGGCATAAACTGAAGAAAAAAAACAGCTTTTTGTTTTCTTTCCTGTTATTTTTACAATAGATACATTTCCACCACGTGTAGAAATACAAACTGTTAATGCATTTTTGCAAGAGCAAGAAGAAAGATCGTCTTAAGTGTCTAGTAGTTAGGTGTCCAGATTAAAATATTAAAGTATGTGGTATGCTTAGGGAAGAGGAATTTAAAAATCACCTTTACTCAGAAATGCAACTCTTGGGAAAGGAATTTGATATTTATAGCCGTATAATAGTTTCAGGTGATTCAGAGAAAGAGTAGTGATGTCCCAGTAAGGCAGTAATTTATCTTTTGCTTGCTAAAAATTTGTGAATTTGTAAACTCATGAGCAAACACACTTTTCACACCAGACATCTGCAGGCAAAAAGTGCAACGTGTCTGTGGGATCCCAGCAGCAGGATGCTCGGAGGCAGTAGGGGGAGACGAGGTGGGTGGTCAGGCATCCCTCTGCATCCCTCTGCTCCTCGCTAGCATGCTCAGCCCTCGGCTGGAACCTCTGCCTGCAGGCTGTGAGGCAGAGCCCTGGTGGGGTGTGCTTTCTGCCTTCACCTTGGTGTGCTGACTGAGCAGCAGCCACGTTTAGTCTGTAGCTCTGGAGAAAAAAATAACCATGATATGACACTATGTTCTAAGTGTGGTGTTGCAGGTTCTTTATCATGTACCAGTTTCGGATATGCAAGTGGTATACAAGCGGGAATTTAACATTAAAATGGAAATAAAGACTTTCATATCTATCCCAAGCTAACATCAGCACTAAGGAGACAAAACCATTACCTTCTCCCACAAATTTTGGAAATAACATCTGTCTGGCGTATCTGTGAGTATCCTCATATATATATTCTTAAATAAAGTCAGTGTTACATCTCAGTAAAAAAATGGCGTCTTCATGTCCATCTGCATCCTGAAGAGAAAACTTTGCCTCTAGTAATTTTTTTCCACCTAGAAATAATAACAATTTGAGTCCTTACCTCTCCATCAGTGCTATAGACAAATCAACATCTCTTTCAATGAATTTCAGATGTTCGTGTCCTCACTTACCTTGGAATAATTTTTGAATTATAAATTTATTTCACATAAAGGATCTTGCTGCATCTTAAGCCATCGAGAAGGAGAAGTAAAAATTATAGCTGATTCTCCTGAATTTTTTTTTTGACAGAAAGTGTGTTTATATTGATTTGTCTGGTTATACATTGATCTCTACTACAGTAATGGGAAGAATGTTATCATATACCTGTACAACCTCATACTGTCCTTGGTCTGGCTATCTCAGAAAGATACCAATGAAGGTGCAGGGTGCAGTGGTGGAAAAGGAGGTGCAAGATGCAGCAGAAAGCGCAGCACCCTTCCTGGAGTGGATGAGTGCTGAAGTTGGGATGACTTAATACTCTGTGGTGTAGCCTGGGGCTCTCTGTGCTTGTTCCACCATAAATCTGATATTTCTGTAGTGTCTTCACTGCCGCTGCCACCTATTCCTGTTGTATTTCAGTAGGCAAATCTCCTTCCAAAGCAGACATTTTTTTTGAGAAGTACATTTTCTCATTGGCGGTTGTGTTTGATGCTAGATGTATGCTATTGTAGAGTTTTATTAGTGTGTTAGGGAGAAGCATCAGCCTAAAAACTTCCTTCATCTAACACACTGCCTAGAATTTCTCACAACCTTCAGACAGACATAACAGTGAATGTCTTTACAGAAATAATACTACTTTGTCAGCTTTACAGCATTTTAAAATACGGTGAGATAATCTCATTTTAGTTTTTGTCTCCATGTTACTAAGAGGCTAAAAATCTGCAAGTCTAAAAATTAAGAGTTTATGAAGGTAAAAAAAAAAAATCACCTTTATTGGTTTTAGACCACTTTATTTAAAATAATAGAACAGATTTATATACAGGTGAAAAAGCAGCAGCATGCAGGAGGTGAACACACGCACTGCGAGTGCTTGTGTTTGCCTGGGGGGGAATATGCTGTGATCAGTTAGTGCTGAATAAGCCTCTTGATGTAAGATATCACTGTAGTCTTTTCTGTAGCGGCAGTGTTTTTTCGGTAAAAAAGTAAATCTTGCGATGGTCTGGACACTCGGTTTATTTTTATGGACTAGTTTGGTGTCTCTTTAGTTAGTGCTGTGCTGTGTGGTACCTGATTTCATCCCTTTTCTGTTTATATATTTAGGCCCTAATCCTGCCACTGGATCTGTTCAAATGGACCTCGATAGCCATGGGGCCTGACTGGTTTAATGGGACTCTGGATGACTGCAAGTTTCTCTCTGAAGAGCTGACTGTGGGCCTGAACATGAATTTCTGTTTTATTCCCCTATTTGCTTCTAATTCGTGAAAATTATCCTGCAGAACATTATTGTCTTTGAGTCTCGCGCACATCTATCTACTTCAGCAGCATTCAAACACCGTGTGCCTGGAATGTTGTCAGACATCGTTAAAATATTTCTGTTATGTCACATGCCAAAAAACTCTTGCTTGCCATGATTATTTTGTTACATTTTTACATTCAGTGGCTTCCTACCTGAAATGGAGGAGATTATCACCCGTGTTTCCAGTCATTGGGGTATTTCTCTTAACTCGGATTTTCAAGTCAGGGTAATTGTTGGAAATCTATTCAGGTCATTTTTTAGGATCCTTATAGATTTGGGGTTTGTTCATTGGACACGAAGTACGGCTATTTAATTTCATATTTCAATGCACTGTTGTCTTAGCAGCCTACTATTAGTGAAAGCTTTCAATATGATGATGTCGACCAACAAAATAAGTAGGAAAAGGCATTAACTTTTACTAGCTCTCCCGTTGCTTTTTCCTCTTTCTGTGGCTGTGGTTACATGACATACTGTACAGCTGAGAGGGAGGGTATTCTTATTTTTGTGAACCAGAGAATATCTTTTGTTTACACTGAGTGCTGTTCCCTGTCCTATTCCATATGACCGTGCTGCAGTTTCACTGAGTACTAAAGTTAACTAGTCCTGCTAGAAGCTGGAAAGGACTTCGCGAATCACATTAAAATAGAGCTTGAGGGGAAAGGTGGATATGTTCCATGTTAGTATTTATATTGTATAGACTTCTCAAAGCAAGTGTATACCAATATAGCATAATTAATGGATGAAAAGATCCAAAACTTTCTCTGTATTAGGGAATCAGGAATACCTTCATTTTTTTTCTCTTTGTAGGCTTATTACAGTGCTATCTAAGAGTGTCACAGTATTTGACTTTTTGCATATTCCCGGAACAGCATAAAAGCACCACTGTCTGGTTTGACCAAGGAGAATACCCAGCCACTTGTTCAGTCAGTAGTAAATTTAACTGAGTTCTCCTGCCTTTTAACCTTGGGCCTCCAGCTCTACTTGTCCCTCAAAAGCAAAAGCTTCCATTATAATCAGCTGCTTTGTATTTCTGTGTAAAAGGCCCCAGGTGTTTCAGTTTGGGACTCCCAGAAAAGAGGAAGACAGGGCTGGTGATCACAATGCCAAGGTGCTTGTCTGATTCACTGCTCGTTCACAGAAGCTGATGGTGAAGGCAGAGGCAGAACTGAGTGTTCTGTGTGGCATTCAACTGCCTTAACCACATGCCCATCGCACTCTTCCTGTAGTTGTCTGTCTTGTTCTCTGCACAACTTCTAGAGCAGACATATATACCAACCTATAAATAATCTAGTTTGATACACAGCCCTGATTCATTTCCTGAGCAACATGTGTCCTGCACACACAGGGCGGCCGTGGTCCTGTGGAAGAATTCAGCAGAGTCAATGAGGATAAATATTAAGGCTATTAAGTACTTAAACTTTGCAATGAAATAGCATTCTTTCAGTGTAGCTTATTATAGCTATAGCTTGAAGAATTTTTAACAAGGAACCAAAAAAAAAAAAAAATGCATTTCAACTGGTTGCAGCCTTTTCCCTGTCTAGCATGGGAATGTGAATATTCAGCTCAGTAAAAGACAGACCATCAAGCAGTAGGAGAAGGCTGGCCACCTCCAGGGAGGAAGGGAAGGAAGAAGGCTGGGTAGTAAAAGCCATAGGTTTACCTGGTTTGCTTTGGAGTCTTGGGGATTATTTGGGGAGAGTTCACCCTAGCTTTTGGTTTTTTCTTCACCCGGCCCAAGAACTGAGCTCCTTTGGAGTTTGTCAGTGCAATAGATGTTGGAGGTGTGCAGTGTGTTGCTGTAGTCTGCTAATGGTGTAAATAAAGAAGTGGAAACTAAAGGTGTTTTTTTCCTTCTGTCTGTATTTTTCTGTCAGAAAATAAGAGGAAGCACTTCTCAAGTCTCCCCATTTTCTCCCAGATGAATTTCGGGGACAATCCATATGATCCTTGACCTCGAAAACAGGTAGCAAAAACTTTTATAATAGAAAATACTGCTCTTGGCGTGCCCCTTTAATCTTTTCCCCCTGTCAAACTCTAGTGGCCCGTTGTATTTGTAAGCTACTGAGGATGGTGTGTAGGCTCCAGTGCCAGAGCAGTGGTGCTGGGAAACACAAGCTCATCTCTTTATCTTTTATGTTAGACTTGATTAGGATGCTAGTTTTTTTTCAGAGAAATGTTGCTAGACTATGGGCTAGGTTTCAGTTTTCGTTAATGTTCTGCCTTATGCGTAGATGATGCTTGAGATTTGGGGTGACTGGCTAGCTATGAGGAAAACAAAGCAACCTCATGCTTTGCTTTTACATATTTTTCTCTGGGTTGTGCAGTCTCTTCCTGCAAGTAATGCAGCAAATTCTGATGTCCTGCAATCAGCACCAGGGAGGATACTGAGATACATGGGTAGCTAGGAAAATTTCGGTCAGGTCATTCACCGAAATTCGTAACAATCGAAATGCTTCCAAAAGTGCAACAGTTCCACTGGCATTTTGTTGTAAAGAAAATATTAAAACTCTGCTTTTATTTTTATGAGTTTTCACAGTTTCACAGCTGTAGAGAAATTGTGGGAGCAGGAAGAATCAGTCTTGATAAGGCAGAATCACCTTAAGCCAGTATCTCAATATTGTGTATCGTGATGCCATGGCCTGAAACTGCTGCCTGTCATATCAGATAACATTATCATTGTTTTATTATGTTACTTCATCTTATATAGTTTTTTAACCTTTTGGCAGGGATTGTTTTTCTTTTCTGGGTTTGGGGTTTTTTTTTGGGGGGGGTGGGGAGGGTGAGGAGGGGTTTGGGGGAATTTTTCAGGTTCATTTATTGGAGGTTCGTTTACCAGCACCTAAATGTGAGGGAGCCCTGAAATATGGCTTGGCTTCCAGGTACTAGGAAAATACAAGTAGTAATCATGCCTGCTGCTAAAAATTTTCTACCTTATTTGCATTTGTTTGCCTTCAGCTTCCAGTCATTGATTCTTGTTATGTCTTTCTCTGAAGGATTAAAGAGCTCTTTAGTACTCACTATTTTCTCCCCAGGAAGGTTCTTCTACCCTGTAATCAAGTTACTTCCCAATCTTTCTTCTTTCTTTCTTTCTTTTTTTTTTTTATTTTTTAAAAAGCTAAACAGACTGAGCTTTTCGTGGTTCTTATTATTTTTTCATTCTCAGATTATTTTTGTGGCTCTTTTCTATCCCTTCTCTAATTTTTCTCTTAAAAAAGAGACATAAAACTGTATTTTACTAGTTATATATACAGAAATAATATTACTTCACTAGTTACTCCTGTGCTAATATGGACAGAAACCAATTTTTTTGCAAGGAAAACCAACTATTTAATATGTCTTCAGCACATCTGAGTGCATAATTATTAGAGGACAGAAAAGGACAGATAATTTTCAAACTTCATAAAATTCAAAAGGGCTATCAAATTGGCAAGAGTGGATGTGCAGGAGGGGTTGCAAAAGTATTTATGTTTGTGTTGAAGTTTTTAAGGAGAGAGAAGTGAAATAGCAGCTTCAAAGAGGCTCTTGAAAGTTTTACTGCTTTATTTCTTGCCAAAGGAGTGGCTATTCATTTCGATTTTTATCCATGCTTTAGGACAAGGCTGAGTTAAATTTATGCTAAGGAGACTAATCAGATGCCTGCCTGGTCCAAGCATCCTGGCCTACCCAATGACTTTTATGCATATCATGCATATCAGCATTTGAATTGAATCTACACACCATCAGATTTTCATTAAATTGAGCTACAGACTGTTTAAACTCTCAGTGCTGCAGATCATTTTAATGCAAGTTTGTCAAGCATTGTGTCTTACACAAATCTGAGGTCACCACGTTGACTCTCTGTCCAAACTGTCTGCTTTTTGACTTGGAAAAGAGTACGCCTTTCCGCTGTGGCAGCATTCCCTCAGTGAAACTTGGGGCATATTCAATAAGGGACTTAATTTGTTTCAGCAAAATTAAAGTTCACGGAAACATGGTTAATGAGGAAAAAAAAGGAGAATTAAAATAACGTAAAAGACTTCAAATCCTCCAAAACACCTGAAAAGAGAGTAAAGACAAATAAGGACAGAATAGAAAGCCAAATGGGCTCTAGTTAAGAAAGTACTAATCTGAATAGATTTCGTCTACACACAAATGTGTGTTAACGGGAAAGTTAATACTAAGATTTTGGTAGCACTGGGTGACTTGGGGGTAGAAGTTGCGCCCCTGCGATGATCATCTTACAGAGCCCATTTCAAAACAAGTCCGTTGGAAAGAGGTGAGAGAAGTGAGTGTTCCCTGGATGCCTTTTGGTGTCACAGGCTTAGTCGATGTGAAGTTTGTAATTTCTTAGATCCTCAGTTGTCTCAATTTCTTCTCCTGAGTCTCCCAAGTCCTGGAATAGAACCCTTAAATAAAAGGAGGTGAGGGCACTGGGAAAGAAGATGGTAGGAGAAATGGGATAATTATGATAGAAGTTGGAGGCAGTCTCTGTAAGAATACTAGCATGACTTCATTTCTCTGAATGGCCCTTTAAGAGGTGATCCTCCTTCCTGAACCAGTAATAGGTTGGGATGGCTGCATATAATGGTAGATGTTTGACCAATGCAACACCCACTGGAGTAGAATGAATACTGGATAACCATTCTGGGGAGGTGAGGTCCAAGCATCCTGGTGCCTAGAACATTCCTTTCCCATTAAATAATGCTACTAATGAGTATTTGGTGAGCAGGTACAGCTGCCACAGAGCATTTTCCAGCTTAGCTTTGGACAGGAGTATGGGGAAAAGGAGAGAAAAAAGACAGAAAGAAGAGAGAGGGAGAAAGGATAACAGGCTTTGAGGCTGCTTCTGCTCTTCCAGGATATGTTAATTGCCCTCCTTTAGTGATTCACTCTGATAACTTGTAGTACTTTTAATCTTCCTTTAGCACCATATCTCACTGGGAAGTTAGCAAGTTAATGAAGTTGCTGAATATGTGGACGTTTCCCTGAATGAATGAGAAACACACTGTTGTCTATCATTGCGTTGCCAGGGAAGAGATAGACCCTACTCAGTGACAACCATATACACTTCGCTATATTCAGTGAAAGGGTAAGCCTGTCCTGTCAAACTATGCAAGTTCCTTTTTGAAACTGTAAGCTAATGGTTATTTCCTCCTGCAGTAACTGCTTGTGTGTAGTGTAGACATCAGGGTAGATCTTGTGTCATTAACAGATAGGGTAATGCATGCTGCATCCCCTATTTCTTCGGGTATCAGCATCCCATAAATTCAAATTATTTTCCTGTTTTGTGGAGATAATACTGTGCTAGGATTTCTAATATCAGGGACTGTTGGTGTTAAGATGTCTAATGCATATTCAGAAACAGATGTTTTAGTCTGTGTTGCAGATACGGATAGAGTCCTATATAAAGGATCAGAGTACAGGTCAGAGCAATGTTTGTATATTGTGTATTTTCAGAAAAGAGATAGATAAGGGAATAGTAGCTCTGTCCCAGCACTATACCTGGCTCGAAGGATCTCTCCCATTTAACATGTAGCATTGAGGGCTATCTAAAGAGTCTTGGATGTGAGGGAGCATATCTTGTTGAATCTTCTGAGTTTGATGAAATAGGAAGGAAGGGAACTTCAAGTATTTTTCATCACTGTAGGCCTGGTTGGATTCTGCCTATTCAGGTGTAGAAGTCTAATAGCGGTGTCAGCATCAGAGGCTTACCTAGGCCTCTAGACTGGATTGAAGGAGGCTGAGTACTAATACCTTTAGAGGACAGTGTCTGTGGAGGCGGACAGCAGTGTTTTGGGTTTATTAGAAGCAACTGGTAACTCTTATCTTGGTGGTAGACTTGAGAGTTCAATCATATAAATGGTCCTGAGATTTTGAAGAGGGATTGAATATTTGATGCAATGTTTCCAGAAAGTTGAAGAGATACGTGTATGTCATGCTGCATGTTGTGCTCTCAGCAAATCAGACATCTGAACAGGTCCATGATTTCATAAATAGTGCAGTTCTGGAAGAACATTTCTTGAACTCCTTCTTGCTATTGAAGCTGAAGACATTTCCTATCTGTCTGAAAACTCTGCATGGAGAGCTTCACAGAGGCACTTAAAGAAGTTACGTACTTGTACATAAGGAATAAGATGCTAAAGGCATCACGTGTCATAGTAGTAAATATTTTCCATTACTGTTACCATGAAAAGCTTACTTTCTGTGCACATTTTCACCCTGAAAAAATGTTCATGATGCAATGATCAGCATCATCAGAGTCCACACTGATGTATCTTCAGCACTTTTGCCCACTTTGTGAGCTGAACAGTGTGGGCACACATTTTTGCTATGAAGTATGTTTTTTTGGATACTTTACTGTATATCTGTTAATTCCTCAAAAACCATACTAATGTTAATGTTTTCCATTCATAGAATGATATTGCATTCCATTGGATAGAAGCACTAAGTACTTACCCTGATTTAAGAATATACCAGCTCTAGAAATGATGGAATTGTCTGCAGGGCTTACGTGTTCACAAAAATCAGCTGGTTCGCACGTGAAGCCCAGTGAGGAAATTACTGCAGTGGCACTGGTGCCATCCCTGCTCCCTGCCTGCCTCTCCCAGACCATTTCCTTTAGTCAGCCAAGGTTACCTTGTCTGGCTGCTACTTCTCCTCAGTTGCCACTAACTCGCACATCTAGAGTAGCCAGCCATGCTGAAAGGACAACTGGCCTTCTGAAACCCTGTTCGCTAGATAACGCTCACTAATAGAAGAGAGCTAGCAATATATGCAGGTTACTTGATGCAATCTGTGCAAATCCAGCTGGAAAGGTAAAGCCAAGCACATTCCATGTGTTGTTACTATTTGCAGCCCTGAAAGAAAGACTCTCATTTCTTTGAACAGTCTTCCAGAGATTATTTTAAGGAAATACGTGAAGTATCTCCTGAAGATTCCAAATAAGGCATCAGAGGAAAAAAATTGGTTGTAAGTCTGCATCTAATAGGCAACTGAGAACTGTATTCATCTGGGCTGCATACAGGCTGGCACTGCAGCCTCAGAATAAGGGCAAATGGTGGCCAGTGCTCTCCCCAGCTGCACTCTGAAGAACCTACCCGCTGTAGGAAAGCAGCAGTGACAACCAGAATCACCAAGAACTCCATCACAAGTACCTGTGCCCAAGTACCCTGTCTCTGCAGATGTTTTGCTCTTGTTTTTTGCTGAAAATGCAATATTTTTGTTGCGAAAAGCTTTCAGATCTCATTAAAAATAGCCTGATAGTAGCTTTGGATTTGACTGACAAACTAGTTTTTCTTGTGCCATTTTTGCTGTAATATTCTTTTAATTTTGACCCAAAGAAACAATGATCTCTTTCCTTGGGAGGGAGGACAGAGTGACAAAATCTAGAGGTCCAGTGACAACACTGAATCTCTTCATTGTCAAAGCGAGCTATGAATCATCTGCCTTCCAGCCAAAACCGCTGGGGAGTAAGCAGTGTCCTTCACAGGAAGCAAATTTGCAAGAGAAGGTGGTGGCATGGAGCAGCACCCTTCTTGCCCCGGGGCAGGTGTGCTGGCCTGCATCCAGTGTCTCCTGAATCTCATGGAACTGATGCAAGTTCCTTTTGTCACTTCTGTCAGCAACCACAGCACTTAAGTGGGTGCAGACTTTCTAAGGTCTGGTTCTATATACTGTGACTTCCTTGAAAATTCTGCTGGAGGAATCTCATCAAGGTGTTTCACAATGTTATTTTGGGAGCTGCGGAGAATGAGATCCCCACTCTGCTTCTATCTCTTGGTCAAACTTCACTGCCAACCAGGTGATCTGTACTTCTTGGGATTCTCCGTTCTTTTTTGCCTTTGCTATAGAAGTCTTCGGTTGCGAGCTACATGGGGAATGATCCAAAGTGAGAGGAAAACTTGAAATAATTAAAATAAAACTCTTTTCATAAAATAAAACTGTTTTCATAACTTGGTTGGAACTTTTCTCTTCCTATTCAGCAATACATTGTGTAGAAAAACAGTTCTGTCTTTGGAGAGGCCTTTCTCCATTATCTCTAAAGAAAATGGAAAACAAAAGAATGTTTTGAAAAAAAGGTTAAGAATATATAGCTGATGTTTTCATCCAAGTGCAGCTTGCCTTGCAAAGACAAGAGGTTGAACCAAAAAGCTCCTTACAAGCATTTCTACTAGTTTTCAAGTAAGTAGATACAAAGGATATTGTAAAAATTCAAGTATTTGAAAACACGACTAATAGAAATCGTAGTCTTGCTCCTGCTTTGCAATATGACATCCAATCCGTGTAACTGTTCCCAAAGTATGCCCTCATTTGCAAAACAGCAAAATTACTAAATAGGGGTTTTGAAACTTCCTGTGCAGCTACATACTTTTTTTTTGCAGAGCAGTCATACTGAGCTGTTGTGACCCAAATACTCTGTGGGCAAAGCCTCTGTGCGTGAAGTCAAAGGTGGCTCATGTTATCCAAGTGATCTCAGTGACTGCACCTGTCGTGTGCACTGTAATTTAGAACAGATTTGGACTTCAGTAAAGCTTGCAGAAGAAGGCACGTTTGTAAAGTATCAGAAGGGATGCGGCACAATATGAATAAGAAACATACACTCCTTCCGTAAAAAACGCCACTGTCTGCAACGGATGAGTAAATTCTTTTTATTTCTGTTGTCAAGGGTTGCATAAGAAACCCACTGGAATATGGAAACCTGTACAGGTCTTAGCATATAACTAGCAGAGATGATGGAAAAACTTTACAGGAATGTGTCATGTAATCAGAACCTCCTCATCACTCGCCTTTCACTAAATTGTTGGCTCTAGACAACAGCTAGGAATAAATGCCTTCCTTTTCCTTCCCTCAGGTCTGGTTTTCACAGAATAAACTTTAAAGAAGTTCAATATGTGCAGAGCTGTCAGCTCCTGCACACTAGGCCACATAAACACTCGTGGCTTTTACAATTTTCCTCTGCTCCATATTCTGTGTAAAGGTTTAAACTTTTAAGACACAAGCCAGACAAAAAAAAAAAAAAAAAAAAAAAAAAAAAAAAAAAAAAAAAAAAACAAAAAATGAAAAAAAAGACTTTCCTTGAGACAGGAACACTGGTGTTTCTTACTGTTCATGAATTTTCAGAAGTTTAGATGGCAGAACCACTGCCTTCATGTGTCCAGTGACACTTCTTCACAAATGAGGCAGTTTTAGAATCTTAGTCATTACTTAGAATCTTTGTTTTCCATAAAGCACCCCACCTTGCTAAATGACTGATGATTGCAATAGAATATGTTGTATTTTTTTGCCTTCTCACCAGCAATATATTGAAAAAAGCACCAGCTCACGGAAGAGAAATGTTAGGAAGCAAGAGTTGTAACCAAGCAGCAGCAACCAGCTTGGGCATTGGATCCAGAATAGAAATTACTGGGCTCTGGATTAATCAAGGGCATCAGATGAATACTAATACAAATATCCTGTCAGCAGATGTGTAAAAGTATGTATCATTTGTCATGCCTATTACTCAGATGTGAGGGGTCCCGTTAACTTAGAAAGACACTGAGGAGAGATTGGTATTTTCTTGGATGGGAGAATTGCCATAGGACAAGGGTAGAAAGTGTGAATAACACTCAAAAGAAGCCCTGGCATAAACTTCTTGCATGATAAAGCTGTCCTGCTGCACATTCAGATGCTTAAGGCTGAACAGCTCTCAGCTTAATGTATCTTACCGCGTACTGCCAGCTTCCTAAACAGGAACCAGTTATATCCTGTTTAGAACCTACATACTACTTCCATGGGACTTAATGGTACTGTGCACAATTGGAAGAGGTTAGCCAGCGAGCAAAACGATTGCAAGTTTTGTTTCACATCATCCGACATGACACAAATGTGAATGTGACACTGAGACCAGTCATCGATGTGTAGCGCTCTGGACTGAGACTTAGTGTACAGCCTGTGTAAAGCATGCCATCCAATACGGTAACTCCTAGCAGATGAGCGCCTGTGGCCTCTGCTAGGGGACCTGCTCATTTGGGCAGGTTACTTTGGTTCTAACAGTGTCTTACAAACATTTTAGAAATGCCACACCACTTAAAGAAGGGAGAATGAATACAGAGATTTGTCTGAGGATCATCAGTTAGTCTGTGGCAAAGCCAGTCTCTTGCAACCTCTTCTGATGCTTAATACCGTGGAGGTATTTAGAATGAGTAGATGAGTAGATGTGATGCTTAGTGACATGGTTTAGTGGTGACTTGGCAGTGCTGGGTTAACAGTTGGACTTGATGATCTTAAAGGCCTTTTCCAACCTAAACGATTCTATAATTCTGTGATTAATTCCTAGAGAAGACCCATGCAAAGTGAACACTGGGGTGCATCTTCTCAGGATTTTATCATGACTCTTCTACTGAAATAATTTAAATGATTCAATCCACCTGACATGGATGCAAGCAAGTACAGAATTGAGCCATCCCAGCTTAAAAGTGTACGCAGTCAGCTAGCACTAGTATAATTATATTGGTTTCTTTTTAATCACATTCGTATCTAAAGAAAGAGGAAGCTAGTTTGTTGAACTCAGGTCTGGCCACACTGGAAGTTGGTACAATTATGACTTTAAGATGAGGGTTTGGGGCTTTTTAAAAATTCTCGATATTTGTACAGCTTTCCATTTGCATAGGCCTAAAGTGAATAGACTAGTATTCTGAAGTTTCTCTCTTACTAAGAACTAAGCAAGCAGTGTTGGGCTAACTGAAAAGGTACACAGCATGACCATTCTTGGCTTTAGAGGCTGGTTTTGCTTGGGTCCTTAAGCACAACTTCCTAGGATTCACTTTTTGCTGTAGTTAATTCTTGCTGCTGAGAACTATTAGCCGTGGTCTCACCAAAGAACAAGCAGAGAGTTTATCAAATACTTCATTTTGTCAGATGGTGATACTTTAAATTTTATTATTGGTCACAAATGTTTATTTGTAAATGGCTGATACTTAATTATGATGTTCTCTTAAAATCTTCTCCCATCCATGAAGTTTCAGAAGGGTCTGTGGTCTGGCACAGAGGATTCGTCCTATTTTCACTTTTAGGTGGCTTACATAACTTTTAAGGATCATACGGACCATCTCTTAGCATTACCTGCTACTCATATTGCCACCGTAACAACAGTTACCACTTCTTACTGGTAAGAACAGTTTTTAATACGTGCACGTGTACATAGCTCTCTTCATTCAAGTTGCTGTTACTTCATCAAGTTACATCAAGAAGTGCACTGATAATGCCTTTCAGGGCAGGTTTTGGATTTATCACAACAGCCTTCCTCCCAGCATCGTTTGCATCAGCAAGGCAGATATAAACAGGAAAGCAGACGTACAGGTATTCCTCCTGTTCGATGGTCCTGTACAGATGATTCGTACAGTGCAAGTGAGTATAAAAAAGCAGGGAGGGGAGTTGCAGCATGTCCCAGACTGCCAACTTTTCACCAGTTCAGCCTGTCTCTGCACTGGGATGCCCTGGCGTGGCACATGGGCATCGTTACAAAAGCGCTGAGAACTTGGCGGGGCTGGGTGGGGGGGCGGTGCTGCATGGCCACCCCGGCCTGCTCCTTGTCACCCAGCGTGTTATGAAGAGAGCTAAGACACCCCCACAGGTCTTTTTCTTACACGTAAGTTACCCATTTCTGAAAAAAAAAAAAACCAAGCCCAAACCCAAAGCCCTCCAGCTACCACATAACGCACTGCGCGCAGGCAGAACCG
>NW_010402065.1:0-324 GCF_000710305.1 Buceros rhinoceros silvestris
CTGCCTGCCGTCGGCACCCATGGTTGGGTGGGCCGATGACCCGGCCGCACGGTGCCGTGCGCTTTGGGGACAGCAGCAGGCTTTTCCGTTTGCACCGTGCTGAACCCAGCCGGGGTCCTGGCTGTCGGGAGAACCGGGGTCAGCACGTCCGCGTGCCCGCGCAGGTCGGCAGCGCCGTGCGAGCGTCACCGTGTAGAGGACACCATATATACGGTGAGGATGCAAGAATGGGCGCAGGGACGACGTCTCTAGGACAGCTCCGTTCCCTCTGTCCCGGGGCGTGACGAAGCCCTCGCTGCCGGCAGCCGGCTGCCCCTGCGCGGC
>NW_010402065.1:442-2295 GCF_000710305.1 Buceros rhinoceros silvestris
CAACCAGCTTTGTTTTCACGCTGCGTTCAGGACAAAAAGTAAGAAATCTATTTGCTGGTTGTTTTTCTTTTTCCCTGTGACAAGTTGAAGGATCCAAACTAAGTAATGAATTGGGAGAGCAGTGGGATGGTTATTCCAGGCGCAGCGTTAGAGTATCGCATTATTTGAGTGCATGACTGTGACCAGGTTCAGGCTCCACACCGATTTTTCAGCACTAAAGCAATTCCTTTTAGTCCAGCGTCCTCCTGTCGTGCCGAACAAACCCGGGGGGTCCCGGACACAGCGAAGGCGGGTTGGCCTGCGCCTCTGCCCTCGTGCTGTGATTCCCTTAGAGCTGGAGAACGCAGGCGGCATTTGGATTTTTGGCTATAATTTTATTTATTCCTTAGATGGGTGTCAGCTACCCCAAGGACACCAAAGTAACGCGGATTTAGAAAAGAGTCATTTTATGCTTGGATCCTGCAGGAGCCAAATTTGAGTATTTAAAAATATTCAGGAATGACTTAAAATTATTGTGGGGGTGGAGGAGTGTTGGTTTTGGTTTTCCGTTCGGGGACTTGCCTGGATTTGTGCGCCGGGTTTGACCTTCGCTTCTCAGCCTTTTGCCTATGGCCGGCGTCTGCCCTCCGCTGTGGTGGGAGTGTGGAAATAGGGTCTCTTTTCAACAGATACTGAGATTTTTCAATAATTACCCCTGTGGGATGGAGAAGATAAAGCAGCGAACGCGGCGGTGGGGGTTCGGTGGCCATGCGGGGTCCCTGCCAGCCGGCGGCAAGCCTGGGGGCACAGGGCAGAGTGCGGGTACCGCCCCCGGGGAGCAGGGGCAGGAGAAGCATCCTTGGCCCCTCCAAATAAGAGGTTTCCTCTTCTTCGGAGAAATACCCGTAGGGGTGTCCCGTATCCACACGGATGTGAGTGCCTGTGTCTCCCACTGTGTGTATGTATCTTCAAAGGGGGAAATTGCAGCGAACGTGCTAGCGGCAGCAGTGAGTGGACAGGCTGTGTTTAGGATAGAATAGAATAGAAATAGAACAGAATAGATTCTATTTCTTGAATCCCTTGAGGGATCTGGAGGTGCTTTACTGGCATTAATGAGACCTCGATGTGCCCTGTCAGGACACCGGGATCCTCCTTACTTCTCCCTCCCCGGACAAACAGCCCAGTGGGTATCCCCAGGGTGGCCGTGGCAGCCCATGAGCCACCGTCCCGCTGGCCCCTGCCTCCTGGGGGCAGGACGGGGCTGTTTTGGGGGCCTGGGATGACAGTCGAGGAAGGTTGTACACTCAAGGGATCTCGTGTCCTTCTGAAACAGGTTTCAGAATAATAATAATGAGTTTCCATAATGGGAAGAAGCAAATACTGGGGTGCTTTTCCCCCATCGAGAGAGAGATTAACCCCTCATTTCCCTCCCCCCAGTGAGGACCCGTGGCGGGCGGCGAAGATGATCAAGGGGTACATGCAGCATCACAACATCCCGCAGCGGGAGGTTGTGTATGTCACCGGCCTCAACCAGTCGCACCTCTGTGGATGTCACCGGCCTCAACCAGTCGCACCTCTCCCAGCACCTCAACAAGGGCACCCCCATGAAGACACAGAAGAGAGCCGCCCTCTACACGTGGTACGTCCGCAAGCAGCGGGAGATCCTCCGGCGTAAGTACCCGTGCCAGCGCTTGCCCTTTGGGGCTGGCAGAGGGGAGAGGGGGTCCCTGCATCCCGGTCCTGCCTGCAGGTACCCGGCATGTCCAGAGCTGGGCGAAAAGGGTGACAAGCAGCCCCCTGCCCTCCGCCCGGGCAGAGTCCGCTGGGCCCAGGCTGCCTGGTGTCTTCCCCAAAAGAATTTTACAAGTGAAATT
>NW_010402065.1:2477-2814 GCF_000710305.1 Buceros rhinoceros silvestris
TGGCCACAGTAATGCCGGGCGAGTCCCCTGAGCCCATCCACGCCGCTGAGTTTCTGTGTATTGGTGTTCATTAGAGCTGGGAAAGCAATTAATGATTACACACAATCATGGCTTCCCCACCGCTGCCCCCTTTCCTCTCTCTGTTTTTTGAGACTGCTCATTTTCTGCAACTACTTGCAAAGAAAGTAGAGAGAGGAAAGAAAAATCCTCTAAGTTGCTCCTATCCGTAGCGTGGTCTTGGGGCAGCCCGTGCTGTTTAAAACGCAGGTGATTTTGACCAAGAGCACAGATTATCGCTTTTGTGCGCCTCTCCCACCGACCCCTGCCCCAGGGTTGG
>NW_010402065.1:2934-4707 GCF_000710305.1 Buceros rhinoceros silvestris
GGTCCTGCATGGCTCGAAGCAGCCCCGTTTTCAGCCGAGGTGCAGGTTGGGGCACTGACACTCCCTTTGGAAGGGCTCTGCCTCCCTCCTCCTAAAGGCTGCAATATCCAGCGGAGGGGACGCTCAGAAAAGGGTTTAGCACCAAATGATCTTGCTTTGGAAACACACCTTGAGAGGTTCGAGCAAAGAGAGCCTGCTCCAGCCTTGCCCTGTGTTTCCCCCCTCGTCACACAGCCGAGGTGCAGGTTGGGGCACTGACACTCCCTTTGGAAGGGCTCTGCCTCCCTCCTCCTAAAGGCTGCAATATCCAGCGGAGGGGACGCTCAGAAAAGGGTTTAGCACCAAATGATCTTGCTTTGGAAACACACCTTGAGAGGTTCGAGCAAAGAGAGCCTGCTCCAGCCTTGCCCTGTGTTTCCCCCCTCGTCACAGGGGGAAAAGCCATTATAAAAAGAAGGAGAATTCCCCTGCAAAACTGAGAATAATAAAACCCTCCCATTAATCTTCCTTTACTGCCGTGTGTCACCGCCGGGTCTGAGGCGGGCTGCCGGGGAAGGTCACCTCTGGTCCCTGCCTGCCCTGGGCACAGGGCCGATGTCCCACCATGCCGGGACGGGGGTGGAAGCCAGAGGGGAGCAGGGAGAGGCTCCCTCCCTTTACAGAGCAAAAATCCTCCCGAAACAAGCGCAGGCTGGCAGAGACTCTGCCCATGAATATGCATGTCCTGCACATGCCTCCCCATTAAGCACCATCCCGAGGGGTGCTAATAACTCTCCCAGCAGCGTGCAAGGCTGGTCCCTTCGCTGGGGTGGGTGGCAGGGAGCACCCAGCTTGCTCCAAAGTCTGCCAGGGCTTGGGGTGCTACTGGGGGGAGCAGCTCTGCGCGGGATGGTGACTCTGAGCGGCGGCTACAGGCCAGCTCACATCTGCTCCTTTCTCTTTCAGAGTTCAACCAGACAGTCCAGGGTTGTGGAAATATGACAGACAAAAGCAGTCAGGATCAGCTGCTGTTTCTCTTTCCAGAGTTCAATCAGCAGAACCAAGGGGCTGCCCAGCTCGACGACGCCTGCTCCGAAACCCCCAGCAAGAAGATGCGTCGCAATCGGTTCAAGTGGGGGCCGGCCTCCCAGCAAATCTTGTACCAAGCCTACGAACGCCAAAAGAACCCCAGCAAGGAGGAGCGCGAGGCTCTGGTGGAGGAGTGCAACAGGTAAAGGCTGCTCCACGCCGCCTGCTGTCTCCTCCTCACCCACCCCGCAGCCTTTCTTCCAAAAACTACATGCCACACTGGGTTGCCAACTGCAGCCCCGGCTCTCTGCTGGTGGCATGGCCCGGCTGAGCTGCCTGGCCTCTTTTTGCCTTGTTTTCCCCACCTGGGCTGTGTCCAGGGCTGAGCAAGCTCCACGCTGGGGCAGGGATGCTGAGGGATGCCACGGGGATGCTACGGGGGTACCATGGGATAGCCGCAGTGTTACAGCAATGTCAGAGGGACTGGGGATGGATTTTACAGCATGGATGTAGTTGGAAAGAGCAGGTGGCATTTTAGGAAGGGCTTAAACACCCCCAGATTTGCCTGCCCTCCTGAGGCCCCCTGCCCAGCGGTGCTGGCAGAGGCCCCCCAGCAGCACCCTTGTTCCAACGTGTCCCCTTGCATGCACAGGGCCGAGTGTCTGCAGCGAGGGGTGTCTCCCTCCAAGGCGCACGGGCTTGGCTCCAACCTGGTGACGGAGGTCCGCGTCTACAACTGGTTCGCCAACCGGCGGGAGGAGGAGG
>NW_010402065.1:4876-6129 GCF_000710305.1 Buceros rhinoceros silvestris
CTCCCACGGCTCCCCCCACCACAACCAGCCCAGCGCTTCACCTCCCAGCAAAATGCCAGGTAAGCTCTTGCCAAGGGTGCTCGGGTGCTGGGGCAGTTGTAGGGCTGGCTCCCTTTTCTGCTGAAGGGGTGCTGAGCTGCTGGGATGTGCGTGGGTAGCCTTGAGGGGGGTGAAGATGGTCCCTGCCACAGCTTCAAGGGGTGGTGCTGGTGGTGTGGAGAGGAGCAAGCGTTGTCGCTGCAGTGTTGTGGCCAGGTGAGCCACGTGGAGGGCGTTGGATTTCCGTCCTGCCGAGGATAAATGGGCGTTTGCTTGATTGGTTTAATTCACTGGAGTCCCGTGCGGGCTGGGCTGGGCAGGGCAAGGCTGTGCCTGGCAGGGTGGGGAGGAGGGCTGCTCTGCGCCTGACACATGAGTGCTGAGCCTTGCGATGCAGCCCACTGGGGAGCACTGGTGTTGGGAGGGGGGTGCATGGGCGATGCTGCAAACCCCATTGGGAGACGTGGCAGCATGCCCTGGCCTCGCTGCGGGGCTGGAACTGGTGCAGGAACAGACTGGGTGCATGGTGCTGCACCATCCCCGTACCAGAATAGGAGGAGGCGGGTGAAAAAGGCTGCTCAGGGGGTGCAGAGCTCACCCCAGCCTCCACCTCTCCACACCACGGCGTGGCCCCGTTGTGCACAGCAAGGAGCAGACCCACCAAAACCTCCTGGGGGATTTAAGCAGGAGATAACACCACTGGGGAGGGGGCTGCGCACCCGGGAAGGCTAATCAGGGCGAGAGGCATTGTTGGGAGAACAATCCCCATTGTCCCCCAACCTGCCCTCTGCAGCCGACGTGCTGGCCCCCGGCACGCAGGAGCGGGTGCTCGCTGGTGGGAGGTCAGCATGGGGGGCTGTACCCCAACTGCCCCGCGTCCCCACTTGTACATGGCACCAGCTCCGGCACAGCCTGGACAGGGAGGCTAAAACCAGCCACCTCTTGGAAATGACCCTGCCTGGCTCGTTACACACACCCAGCTCGTTACAAAGGCAAATTAAATGAAACCCGTGTGGCAGAGAGTCCCTGCGGGAAGGGCAAGGTGCCTGGGGAGAGGAGGCTGAGAGCTGGCGACAGTGCTAGTCCGTGACTGGACACCAGTCCTTGGGCATTAGCAAGCGAGGGCAGCCCCCGGAGTGGTACCCAGGGGGATGCACCAGCCCTGGGTGGGCGCGAAGCATCCGACCACGCTCCCGGCTACCCCACTTTCCCCC
>NW_010402065.1:6337-6878 GCF_000710305.1 Buceros rhinoceros silvestris
CGTTTGCCCTCCTGTCACCGGCTGATTGCTTACAAGGTGCCCTACAAGCACATTGTCAGCAAAATCAGCTGTTTTCAGTGTCGCCGGCGGGCTTCACAATACCCCACCAGCATGCAGCCCCGCGTTGTCATGGCGTTGTCCCCCCACCCCGTGTATGCTTAATTGACAATTAAGCCGGGGCTTTGAATGAACCCCGCTGCCTTTGATGTGCCCCCGTTCTGCCAGCGCGCATGCAGGCACCCCACGAGAGCCTTTGTTTGCTTCTATTAGGGGATGGCAATTACTGTAACCGCGGGCATTTATCTGGGGGCTGGAGGGCTGTTAAGCCCCAGCCTTTATTTTCCCATTGGAGCAGTGGCCAGCAGGAGCCGGCCGTGGCTATAGGGCCAATGACAGCCCATTTGGAGGGGCTTTTGAGCAGGGCAGGAGTGATGGCTGTGGCGGTGGCGAAGGACCCCTCCGGAGGGGTCAGGAGGGCTTGGCTGCAGGAATTTGTTAGTGGCCGGGGCTTGTATCACTCGGCCTTGCCCGAAAGGGGCAG
>NW_010402065.1:6949-7292 GCF_000710305.1 Buceros rhinoceros silvestris
TACCCCTCCGGAGGGACCAGGAGGGCTTGGCTGCAGGAATGTGTTAGTGGCTGGTGCTTGTATCCATCGGCCTTGCCGAAGAGGTCGAGATGGGCATGGCGAGGGCCACCCTGGTGTTTTAGGCTGGTTTGGGAGCAATGGGCAGGGGTGGAGCTCAACCATGGGTCTTTCAGGGCCCGTTGGACTAAGCTGGGTCAGGCAGGCTTGTAGGTCACAGAACATCGCGAGGTTCATAGCTGCTGGAACCTCCTCCAAGAGCTGTTTGGGGACCCGCTGCCTTGGCAGCGCATGGGGCAGTGCTGGTGGGGCCAGCCCCGCTGCCCGGCTGACCCCATCCCGGGCT
>NW_010402065.1:7526-7825 GCF_000710305.1 Buceros rhinoceros silvestris
CGGAGCGTCGCGAGGTTCATAGCTGCGGGAACCTCCTCCAAGAGCTGTTTGGGGACCCGCTGCCTTGGCAGCGCATGGGGCAGTGCTGGTGGGGCCAGCCCCGCTGCCTGGCTGACCCCATCCAGGGCTGGCCATGCTGGGATTTGAACTGCCCTTGCACCTCATGCAGCGGCGTCTGGAGTGCTCAATGCCTTAACAGCTTAATGACAGCGCTGGGATGCTGCCCGTGTCCTACCCTGCACGGCCCCGTCCCCCGCCCTGTGACATCCTCCGGCAGGAAACGATGGGGCTGGAGGAAT
>NW_010402065.1:7978-8493 GCF_000710305.1 Buceros rhinoceros silvestris
TGGGGCAGCTGCAGAGTCGCTGCCATGCCCGCAGACAAAGAGGGATTGCCTGCTCCTCGGGACGTCAATGGGGTCTTGCGAAAGGGGGTAATGACGGCCAGGCAGGGCTGAGAGCTGTAAAAGTCAAACATCCTCCCGGCCTCTTCTTGGGGACCCATCTGTCAGGCTTCAAGCCGCTGTTTTTAACTGTTTGGAGGTAAATACTTAAAGCCTATCTATCTCGGAGGCTTCTCTCAGACTCTGGACTTTTCCCTTCCTATGGGGTATTATCAGCGATCTTGGTTCCCTGTTTGATTTGAAGGTCACTCGGGGCTTTATCTTTGTGCCATGCTGTAGACTCTGGCTTATGCCATTTTTATCTTCAAGAGCCCCGAAGACAATCACCGCATTGATGAGATTAGGTGACGTCCCGCCCTGCTCACCAGCCGCCCCCTCCCCGCCTCCCGCCCTGCATACAAAGGGCCGGCCGGCGCCCGTTGGACCCCGCCAAGCCCCGTCACCGTGGCCGGGGGGGC
>NW_010402065.1:8603-9674 GCF_000710305.1 Buceros rhinoceros silvestris
GGCCGGCGCCCGTTGGACCCCTCAAAGCCCCGGCACCGTGGCCGGGGGGGCACAGCAGCGCCTCAGCCCATCCCAGGGGGTCCTGCAGCGAAAGGTGATCGAGGCGTCCATCCGTCTGTCCAGCAGTTCCCACGCTGCAATATCAATCAGAGCAGCATCAGAGCAATCGTGTACCCACACATATATATGAATGTACATTATTTCTGTATAATTTTAGATATCTCTACAGCTGGAGACAACAAACACAAAAATATCTCAGTATCACCCCCAAGATTCTTCCTAAACCCAAAGGGCAATCAAAGTGTCTTAACTTTTTCTTCAGGAGCTGGTCAATAAACCCTCGGTCCAGAGGTTCTGGGGTTTATATCTGGATCCTACCCGCGGCTGCCTGGGGGCATTATTTCTGTATAATTTTAGATATCTCTACAGCTGGAGACAACAAACACAAAAATATCTCAGTATCACCCCCAAGATTCTTCCTAAACCCAAAGGGCAATCAAAGTGTCTTAACTTTTTCTTCAGGAGCTGGTCAATAAACCCTCGGTCCAGAGGTTCTGGGGTTTATATCTGGATCCTACCCGCGGCTGCCTGGGGGCCCCTGGTTCTGCCTGCAGAGCCGGTGCCAGCGGTTGTAATGTTTTACTGTTGGGCGCATTGTGGGGCTCGGTGGGTACAGTGCGCTGTTAGGAGCTTTTCCCGGTTTTATGGCGGGTAATTAGAACTTTATGACAGCAGCGAAATGGGAGGGTCCAGTCCCCATAAACGGGTTTATAATGGATATAAACTATGCACCTCTGTAACTGAGCAAGATTAACACTTTAGGGACAGCTTGAGTGGCAGCCCAAAAATCAGAGCTGCCCTCGACGCTGCCTGACCTGCGCTTGGGAGGGTGAAACGGTCCCCTCACTGACCTGGCTGCTTCCGTGATGTCAGTAGGCGCAGCATCGCTGAGTCAAGCATGACCCCAAAAATGCCACTTTGCCCTTCTCACCCTGCTGCTGGACTCCCAGTCCACACCAGTGGCTGCATCCCCGCAGGGCCAGGCAGTGCCCATCGCTGGCCAGGGACGCA
>NW_010402065.1:9858-12545 GCF_000710305.1 Buceros rhinoceros silvestris
TTGTTATGCTCTGGGCAGAAGTGCAGCCTGGTGCCAGAGCAAGCAGTGGGCGCTGCTTCCGGAGCAGGTCGGGATGTGCCGTGCCATGGTCCCGCTGCACGGGAAATACATTCAAAAGTACAGCGGGGTTTTTTAAAAAGTACAACTTAATCGTATCAATCTGACTTAAAGCAGAGGAGAACCAAGCTGCTTCATTGCTTTCGCTTGCTAAAGACACAAGACTGATATTGAGGGATTTCAAGGCGGCAACTGGGAGGGATTTTTTCTGGTCTCTTTTCAACACTCACCCACCACAGCGAAACCCATCCTGTGCCTAGAAAACGGCATAAGCCTGCCATGAAAGCAGCAAAGTTATCAATCGCTGCCTTAAGCCCCCCGATTGCTCTCTGTCCCTCCAAAAACGAGGTCGGGGGTAGGGGTCTGGCGGTATGCTGGAGGTGCTTGGGACACCCCACCGGCTGGGATGTTCCCCAGGGGCTGGGGGGGGTTGGGGGCTGTCACACCGCCCGTCCCCATTGGCTGAAACACAGGGTTAAGGCTCTGGAGCCGGAGCCCGCAGCTTGTCTGGAAACATGGGAAAGCAGTAAAACATTCCACGGGCAGTGCAGCTTGGGGGCCGCACAATAGCCGGGTCCCATAAACAGATTTTTATATTACGGCTGTAGCTCCAGTAAAAAAAAAAAAAAAAGAAAAAACCAAAAAGCCTTAACGAGGGCAGGCTCTGCGGCCAGGCCCGTTCCCGGTGATCCCCATCCAGGCTCTTCTCTCCAGTGACTGCAGGGAGAGGCTGAGCAGGAATAAGCCTCTTTGCACGGGGGCTGCTTCCAGCTGCGGAGGTGCAGGAGAACAGCGGGACAACAGTTGCGCTGGGCTCAAACCCTAGACCTCGTTGCCCCCCGCTTGCCTTTGTGTCCTGGTGCAAACCGCTGGAGCCGTCCCCGTGCATCCAGCCCAGCTGGCGGGGTCCCAGTGGGGGTCCCATGGCGGGGGTGAGGGGTTGTGCTGCCAGGGGATGGCTTGGCACCCCTGCAATGGCAGAGCACACCAAGGAGGGTCTGCTGGGCAGCGGGCGGCCGCGGAAGCCTGGGCACAGGTTACCTGCGCTGCGGCAGCATCTGCGTCCTGATGCCGTGCAAAACAGGGTCCTGCTGCTGTAACAGATACAGCGTGACAACAGGGGCTGGCAAAGTAGGAGTAGTGTGGACTGGGGACAGCCTGGAAGAAAGCCTGAAGGTGACTGTCACCCAGGTACATGCTTTATGCCAGGCTGGGCTGGAGCTCGCCGTGTTCACCGGGAATGGGGAGCTCGGGTGAAAGGTACTCACCGTCCTCGGGGAGCTCTGTGTGTTACAGCAATAACGCCGTGAGCTAGTTTCCAATATGAATTAACTAATCTGCCCCAAAATGAGGATGTACAAGTAACACCTCCACCCATCCCGTTCTAGGAATGGGGAAAACCCAAGCTAGGATAGTTGATGGCTTCCTAAAAGTCTGCAAGGTAGCCCCAGCAGCAGGCTTTTACCCTGAGCAGCAAGCGGTTCCTGGGCCGACCGAGGCGCTCACAGGCTTTGGGGATACAGGAGCCCCTCGCCAGCACAGCCCCTGCCCCTGCAGGACTGGGGTCCTCGGTAGGGCTGGATGGTGGCACTGCTGCTGCCATCCCCGGAGACTGACCTTATGCTCCTCAGGAGAGTTAATCATCAAGACTCAGAGTCTTCAGCGGTTTTATCTAGAGACCCAAAATCTCGGTCACCAGCCTATCTGAAAATCTCAGTGTTGGTTATTGTTTCTCGAACAATGAAAGTTTTGTCCTTGGGATTGCAGGGAAAAGCTTAAAACCAGCTTTTAACCTCTCGTGTTTTTAAAGACAACTTCACAGTTCTGAGCCTCTCGGCTCGTGAGTTACAAGCATCATCCTCGTCTGGCTGAAGCGTGATTCTGGGGATTAAAACGTGGTGGCTTTTTTCTTACTGAAAGCTTCACCGAGCCCAAGAGATTGAAGATTGAGCAGAAACTCTGATTTTCTTTCCAATAGGAGCCGCCTGCGCTCCTCGTCTATCTTTAAGATCATGCTCAGAAGAAAGGGCTTTATTTTATCTCCCCTCCCATTGTTTAACCAGCGCTGCAGGATCTCCACCGGCAGCGGCTGAAGCACCCTCTGCACGAGGCTGGGACCGCGGGGAAGAATGTGTGTGACAGTGCCCCGGTTGAGTAATGTTTACCCTGTTCACGGCAGGGACGTCCACTCGGGCCGGCAAATATCCACCTGCCAGAGGACATTCTTTTATTATCAGGGATAAAAGGGGTTTGCTGGGAAATGATGAGGAACCAGACATCGTGGGGAGATTCCTATCTGTGGGACGTGTTTAACCAGCCGATGGAAAAAATTCGGAGGAGACTAAAGAGTGACTTTGCCGTGGTTTTGGTGGAGGGAGTGGGTGTTCCTCTGTGCATTGGCAGATGCTTTTGGAGCTCGTGGAAAGCTCCTGGACTCCAGTCATGATTTCTTTCTTTTTCCTTGACTGAGAGGTTTTTAGTGTAGCTCTTAAAGCACCTTTCGCCAAGCCAGCCTGCACCAGCTCTTCTCCCCGGACCCCTGGGGAAGGAGATCCCGCAATCCCAGGAGGAAGATCCTTTACCTGGGAGGGTTTTGTGGCTGGGGGGGGCCGTGCTGTGCCGGGAGAGCC
>NW_010402065.1:12703-14010 GCF_000710305.1 Buceros rhinoceros silvestris
TGCGAAGGAAGCCAAGAAGCTGCCAGCAACCTCTGCAGGCTGCACCTCTCCGGCCAAGGGTCTTTCTGGGGAGCTGTCCCCAAAGCCCCTGTGCAGCAGCTGGGGGTCACAGGCCGACGAAGCTTTTGGTGGTCTTGGGTGGGTGGCTGGGCTGGCCTCGCCACCGTGGTTTTCCTTCCCAGGAGAGCTTTGGGCTGTCCGTCTGTTCAACCATCCAGTGCGTCGATGCCGGGGCAGGTCAGTGAACCCACCCGGGAGCTCGGTGTAAATGGCTTTTTCGCCGTAGTTGTCAAGGCAGCCTCGTAAAAGACGCTTTTGTTTCCCGTGGGTTTTCCTCGGTTAATTATTTGTGATCTGTAGAGGCCTTTCCATGACACATGGCTGATCATATGGTTATCAGTGCAGGGCGTTTTAGCCAAATTAAATATATTTATATAGAAGACCTGTGCTCGAGCCAGATTTCCCTCCTCGGCGGTGTTGGCTGTCGTCTGATTTGGTGGTTTGTGTGTGTCTGGTCCCTCCGTCTTCCTGCGGTAATCTGTTAATCATACACTTGTCGAGAGGGAGACGAGAGGGAAGTCGGATGCAGAAAAGCCTGAGCAAAAAGTGAGAGTCATCCCTGCGGAGAGCCGAGCGGTGCTGGGCTGCCTGGGGGCTCCCAGGAGCTGGGCAGCTCTGCAAGAGCCGGAGCAGGCGGAGTTGCACCCCACGGCTCAGGACCCTCAGGCCGGTGTCCGAGAGCTGCAGGGACATCACAGGGATTTGCACGACGGGTGCGAACGGTGCAAATTAAAGCACAAGGGGTGCCGATGGGCGGTCAGGCTGCTGGCCTGGGTTGGGGGCCCTTTCCACCCCATGCCATAGGGGCTCCTGGGCAGTGTGGGGCTGCAGCCTCAGTGAGCACTCAGCATCCCTCACCACCAACTTCTCGCTCTAATTTCAGAAGATGGGGTTGGGGAGGAGCTGGGAAGCGGCTCTGGAGGAAGTTGTTCAGTGCTGTCTCTCCCATGTATCGTTCAAGGGTGTCATTAGGAGCTTGCTTGGCCGTTTGCATCCCTGTGCCGCGCACGCCCAGGTTGCTGGGGAGGCGTGCGGAGGTTTCCCCTTTGCAGGGACACTTCCAGAAGGGGTTGGCATGTCCGGGGCACCCTCACCGGGCTGCCTGGGGGTGATGCCAGTGCCCGGCGGTGTTTTGCAGGGGTCCGGTACAGCCAGGCGAGCGGCGAGGCAGCATCATCCGGGGCCATCAGCCACCACGGCAGCGGTGCCATGGTCACCACCAGCCAGGCGGTCCTGCAGCAGGTCTC
>NW_010402066.1:0-324 GCF_000710305.1 Buceros rhinoceros silvestris
GCGCCGGTATCACCCGTCGGGCGGGTCTGCAGCCTCCCGAAACTGCCCCTGCTGGGACCACTGAGGCCAGCTAACTCATAGCACAAGTGAGGCGAGGGGCTGGCACTCCCACACTGGCCCCGTGGCACTGCCTGCGGTGCTGGCACCAGCTCACAAACTACCAGTTCAAAAATACCCAGGGCTCACGAAAAGCCCCTGGGAAGGCGCACGCTACCTACCGCTGCGGGTGCAACCGGGTGACAGCAGGGTGCCATGAGGGGACCCTGTGGGCACTTGGGTGGTGCCTGGTGAGAGGAGGGCAAGGTGCCAGGCGTGGGCACGGCA
>NW_010402067.1:0-234 GCF_000710305.1 Buceros rhinoceros silvestris
GGGCTGGGCTGGGGATTCTCCCCCCACCCCGGTGCTGCCTCCAGCCATGCACTGGCCTCAGCATGTCCTACCCCGCCTTTGGGCTGGCAGCTCCCAGCCTCCTCCTGCTCTGTAGCCAAGCGGAACCTTTGTAACTTAGTCACAGGAAGAGCGAGGCAGGAGGGTCCCGGCCTTGGGCAGGACTTTGCTGATTTTCCAAAAAAAAAAAGCCCCCCCGTGGGCCGCACAACGTGC
>NW_010402067.1:508-1238 GCF_000710305.1 Buceros rhinoceros silvestris
GCTGCCCCCGATGAAAAGCCGTGCTTTGGCGGTCCTGCTTGACACTGGTTTCCAGCCAGCTGGGATCAGGGAGGGGGGTGTGGGGGGGGTCCTTTGGACTCCAGGTTGGCTGGAGGTGCGACGGCCTCATTAGGCAGCGGCTTGATGAACTGGAGGTCCCGGAAGGGCAGAGGTGCGAGCAGAGGGACACTCTAGGGTCACCTCCCTAACATGGCATGTCACAGAACCAGGCTCTGCTGTGGGCTGAGGATTCACAAGCCCTAGAAACATCTTCAGGAGCTGGGCCATACTGGGTCCCAGCCAGCTCCCTGCTCCACTGGCAAAGCCGCCAGTTGCCCTCTGTGGTGCCCGGACAAGCAGAGCCGTTAGAAATGGGGTGAACAGGTAAGGAGAGGACACACTCGGGGCTCTCTATGGCTCAGCTTGTCCCCATGTGCCAGCCCCGGGCAGGGCAGCAGCCCTGGGTGTGAGGAGGCGAAGGAAGTTGAAGGGCACAAGTGCCCCCAGCATCCCTACGAACTCCTGAGCCACGCGCCCCCAACCCCATCCCACCCCCGTCCGGCCACTGCCGCAGCAGCCCCCGGACACCCCATGTTGCCCCCCATCACCCTGCGGGGGAAGCTCAGACTGTCTGCAGGAGCCCCAAAACCCTGCTGGGGAGAGGGGGTGTGTGTGTGTGGGGTCCCTAAACCCACCCAAATCCAAGCCACCGGCAGGAGGTTTGTTTTTG
>NW_010402068.1:0-370 GCF_000710305.1 Buceros rhinoceros silvestris
CAGCAGCTCCCGATTACTCAACCGGGCAGTGTTTACTCGAGATCAACAATCCCCCACCGCCTTCCATGCCAGACGGGCGAGGAAAACCAGCCACAGGCACGGGGATGGTGTTGTCACTGCTTCTCACTCCTTTTGGGGACAATCCCCCTCCTTGACCCCTGGCATTGCTGTGACCGTTGTAGCTGTCACCCTCCGGTGTCAGGCGCACCCAGGCACATGCTTGAGCTGCTGCTGCTTCTGTTTATCTTCAATAAAGCGACAGCCAGTGACACCGTGCACATGCCAGCACCACCACGCCGCGCCGGGATGGACGCATGGACAACCCAGCCCTGGGTCCAAGCGGGTCCCCAGGATGCTGCGCCCACCCCAG
>NW_010402068.1:541-1079 GCF_000710305.1 Buceros rhinoceros silvestris
TGACCGCCCCCCCTGCCATAGGGGACCCCCACAGGGGACCCCCATGGGGGGACACCTCGCTTCCAGTTTGGTCAGGGTTGCAGCACAGATTTTACGTTGTTTTTCTCAGGCTCAGTCCTATAAACGCGGAGAGCCAAAGTGAGATGGATAGTGGGTGAGTTTTTTGCCGGGAAGCCCTTAGACTCAATGAGCCACGCACACGAGCAGACATATAAATTTAGGGGACCCCCACAGGGGACCCCCATGGGGGGACACCTCGCTTCCAGTTTGGTCAGGGTTGCAGCACAGATTTTACGTTGTTTTTCTCAGGCTCAGTCCTATAAACGCGGAGAGCCAAAGTGAGATGGATAGTGGGTGAGTTTTTTGCCGGGAAGCCCTTAGACTCAATGAGCCACGCACACGAGCAGACATATAAATTTACCGTTCGTTTCCTGGAAAGGTTTAATTTATGGAATCCATATGGCAGCGCCGCACAACCGCCAGCACTCGGCACATCCCATGAGCCCTCGAGTGCCACCACGTACCGGCTCCCACACGC
>NW_010402068.1:1220-1672 GCF_000710305.1 Buceros rhinoceros silvestris
CTCCAACTGGCGGGTGGCCACCGGCTGCCCCGGTGATGGTGGGATGCTCTTCTCTCTCCCGATGGTGAACAGAAGGTGACTTTCACAGCGGGCAGGGGACAAGCCCAGGGACCTGGGCCCATCCCCAAAAGCTTGGCACGGGATGCCTGGAGATGGCAGGGCCATCTCCCTGGGGTCCCAGGGGGGACGCCACGCCCCCGCTCCTCCTCCTGGGGTGACGCTGCTGGTGGCAGCAATCCCCTACCTGTGGGCAAGTGAAAGAGCTGGGGTGCACTTTGATACCCGGAGCAACTAATCGTTAATTAGCATTAATCACCCCCCATCACGCATCACAACAGCATTGGGCAAGATGTAGTCAGTGAGCAGCAAGCCGGGCCGGGGTCGCGGCGGGGAAGGCAGGTTTCCGAAGCAGTTGCCACGGCAAGGCTATCACCCTCCTGCTCCCCAGGGGC
>NW_010402068.1:1964-2352 GCF_000710305.1 Buceros rhinoceros silvestris
AGCCAGAGGACCGGCCGCCTCCTTGCTTTAACTTCACCCCGTGCTATCTGTCAGCAAATCATCCCCGGTTACACAGATAAGGAATAATTGATGCAAAGGAGCCATCTGTTTGCGAACAGGGAATATCTGCTCAATTAGGAGGGATCTGTCCACCCAGATAAAGCATCACAGCAGCCCCTCGGATGGGGGGGCCCTCCTCCCCGACCACATCCTCAAAGACTCACCCCCAATTAGAGGTGAGTGGGTTGATTTGGGCGCTAATTTGTCAAGCAGCACCCCAGGGTGCTCGGGCAGAGGCTGGGAGGTAAGGGCGCTCTGCCCCCAAACGCTGACATTCGAGGGGAGTGCTGGCAGCCCCACCATATTCCACCGGTGTGGGGCTGGGCTT
>NW_010402068.1:2443-3871 GCF_000710305.1 Buceros rhinoceros silvestris
GACATTCGAGGGGAGTGCTGGCAGCCCCACCATATCCCACCGGTGTGGTGCTGAGCTTCCATCCCGGTGCGGGGCTCGGGGACATGCACAGAGAGAAGGGACCAGCCAGCTGTGCTGAGCTGAGGCCAGCCCACTCGTTGCATGGGTGGCTGTGCACAGAAACGCACCGAACGAGCCTGCACAGGGACTGAAGGACTCAAGGACAAGCCTGCAACAGCTCATGGCGTGCACTGGTGGTGAGCAGAGCCATGGGGGATGGCCCGGGGCAGCGTCCAGGGCCAGGGGTAGGCATGCAGCGAGGTGACATCAATGTGACATCGCTATGTGATGTTATTAACATGAGATAAGCGGAGCTGGCAGGCAGGCGAGGGCTACAAGCCAGGGGAGATGGGCAGGGATGGCAGGGCAGCTCCACGGGTGACAAAACTGGGGGAGAAAAGGCTCCACTTGGAGCCATCACTGAGAGTCCCGCAAGACGGTGTTCCCTCAACCACCCCACTTCGATTTCCCCCAGCAGATCCTTGGTACAAAGGAGACAGATAGCTCGAGCCAAGTCAAAACACAGCTGGTGGCCTCGTCACCCATGTCCCCCTCCACTGGCACAGCAGCACCGCGATGCCTCACCTGCCCTCAGCTCTGTACCCAGGGCAGGCAGCTTTGCACCCAGGGGACACGATGGCAGCAAGGGCAGGGAGCAGTGTCCCTGAGTCCGCTCCTCCCCGCCAAAGGCACATTCCTCCTGCTCCTGTCACCGGGATAAATACCTGCGGTGGCACCCAGCTTACTCCCCGGCCCTGGCTTCGGGATGGCGGTGACAGAGCAGGAAAATAAAGGGCCATGGTGGCTGTCTGGTGAGGGATCCAGCACTCAGGCAGCAGCACCAGCACCTTTCTTGCACCTTCAGGACACCACAAAATAGGGCTTCCCCATTCCACCGCCCCTGCGCCTCGCCTGCTGCCAGGGCAGGCATCAGCAGCGATGCCGCCCATGGTGATGCCACCCATGGGGTGCCGTGGGCACGGCAAAGCCCCCCCCAGCCCCAGCAGCATTGCACCCGCGCAGCCCCAACCTCCACCTTCCCAGGTGGCAGCACCCCGGAAAACCCCAGCCAGGGCACCGGGGGCAGATGCGGTCGCGGCGTGTTGCCTCTTGGCTGGCCTCGCCCCGGCGGGGCAGCGGGCACAGAGCCCAGCGAGCACCGGCACAACTGCTCTGGCGATGGGGTTTGGCACATCCTGCGTGCAAGCTCTCCTGAGTGGGCAAGGGGTGAGGCGGGGAGGATGCTCAGCACGGAGGGGCCTCATCCTGCACCTCCTGGGGGATGCTGAGAAGGAGCAACACACCCCAGCACCCAGCTGCAAGGCTGGGTGGGGACAAACCCCCGCTACCCTCTATCTCCCATCTCGCCTTTATCAACACCACTTCGGG
>NW_010402069.1:0-527 GCF_000710305.1 Buceros rhinoceros silvestris
CTCCAGCAACCAGTTCAAGTGCAACAGCGGGCGCTGCATCCCGGTGCACTGGACCTGCGACGGGGACAACGACTGCGGGGACTACAGTGATGAGACTCACGCCAACTGCACCAACCAGGGTGAGCCCCAGGCTGTGGCCATGCCCCTGTGGTGCTGCCTGGTGTCCTCCTCTGCAGGGACCTGGGTCACGCTCCGGCAGGGAGCGAGTGGATGGGTCCTCCTGAGCATCTGCTGCCCTCCTGCCTGGAGAGCCGAAAGCCCCCGCCCCGAGCGGAGCCCACTGCTCCCAGGAAGGGAATCCTGGGATTCCCTTCCTGGGTTTCTCTGCCCTCATGGGGTGCCCAGATACCCCCCTCCTGCACCCCTGGGTGCTCCTGGCCCTTTCCCTGCCAGGCTGAGTCCCTCATCCTCCTCCTGTGCCCCAAGCCCTCCTGGTTCCCAGCTCCTTGGGGCAAATGCAGTAAGTGGGTGCTCCTGCCCTCCCGCCAGCCACACGCCAGCCCGGGGGCTGCCACACCGACGAGTTC
>NW_010402069.1:568-1229 GCF_000710305.1 Buceros rhinoceros silvestris
GAAGGATGTGGGCCCGCCCCCCCCCCCCCCACCCACACGCCCGCCCGGGGGCTGCCACACTGACGAGTTCCAGTGCCGGCTGGACGGGCTCTGCATCCCCATGCGCTGGCGCTGCGACGGCGACACGGACTGCATGGACTCCAGCGATGAGAAGAACTGCGAGGGGGTCACCCACGTCTGCGACCCCAATGTCAAGTTTGGCTGCAAGGACTCAGGTGAGAGCAGGGGAAGGGGGGAACTGCTGCCCCCTGCCCCCTCTGACCTGGGGAAGGGGCTGGGAACCACCTCGGCTCGGTGGGGATGGGGACAGCGGTGGAAGGACACCAACCCCGTGGTGTCTGATCTGCCCCTTCCCCGCTCCCCCCTCGGCAGCCCGCTGCATCAGCAAGGCCTGGGTCTGCGACGGGGACAGTGACTGCGAGGACAACTCAGACGAGGAGAACTGCGAGTCACTGGTGTGCAAACCCCCCTCCCACACCTGCGCCAACAACACCTCCATCTGCCTCCCCCCCGAGAAGCTCTGCGACGGCTCTGATGACTGTGGGGACGGCTCTGACGAGGGCGAGCTCTGCGGTGAGCGTGGAGCTGGGCACAGCACACGGGCTCTCCCGTGCCTGGGAGCGGGATGAGAGCGTGACCACGTTCTCTCTCCACAGACCAG
>NW_010402069.1:1411-1616 GCF_000710305.1 Buceros rhinoceros silvestris
AGCCACAACTGCACCGTGGCCCCCGGTGAGGGCATCGTCTGCTCCTGTCCGCTGGGGATGGAGCTGGGCTCGGACAACAAGACCTGCCAGATCCAGAGCTACTGCGCCAAGCACCTCAAGTGCAGCCAGAAGTGCGAGCAGGACAAGTACAACGTCAAGTGCTCCTGCTACGAGGGCTGGATGCTGGAGCCCGACGGCGAGAGCT
>NW_010402069.1:1716-2252 GCF_000710305.1 Buceros rhinoceros silvestris
GTCAAGTCGTGCTGATACGGGGGCGGGATGCGGGAGCCCGAGGGCGAGAGCTGCCGCAGCCTGGGTGTGTGCAGGGCTGGTGGCAGCGGTGGAGGGGAGGAGCGTGGCGATGGCACGGCTGCGTCCTGCGGTTCCCCTGCCTTGTCCGTGCCCCGCTTCTGACCCTGCCCTGCTTTCCCCAGACCCCTTCAAGCCGTTCATCATATTCTCCAACCGCCACGAGATCCGCCGCATTGACCTGCACCGGGGGGACTACAGCGTCCTGGTCCCCGGGCTGCGCAACACCATCGCCTTGGACTTCCACCTCAACCAGAGCTCGCTGTACTGGACCGACGTGGTGGAGGACAAAATCTACAGGGGAAAGCTGCTTGAGAACGGGGGTGCGTAGCCCTGGGGGGGCCGGATGGGTGGGAAGGCTGGGGTGCAGATCTGGAGTGGGGTGCTGGCAGTGGGCCCTGGGCACCCCGCAGTGGTGTCAGCCCCAGCCCCGTAGCGATCCCGTTCTGCTCTCCAGAGTGTCTCATTCTGGAGGAGTT
>NW_010402069.1:2349-2688 GCF_000710305.1 Buceros rhinoceros silvestris
AGCGATCCCGTTCTGCGCTCCAGAGTTGCTCATTCTGGAGGAGTTAACTGGCGTTGCCAGCACTTCCCTGATGGTTATTGCACCCAGCACAAAGCCAGGCTCCCTCCTGCCAGCACTGCAGTGCCAGGGAGGCGGCACCCCTGGCGGGGCAGCGAGAACAGTGCTGGGACCACAGACATGGGGCTGGGCCCTTTGGGGTTCAGGCCCTGTTTGGGGAAGAAGCGTCCCCCTGCTGTCAAGCCCAGTCCAGCTGGGCGGAGCTGTTCAGGACTAGGGTGCGATGGCGGTGGCTGGGCTGGGGATGAGGCACCAGCCTGAGTCCTCCCGCTGCTGTGCCCC